>NC_083608.1:36893287-37196317 GCF_029168945.1 Cannabis sativa | reverse complement strand
GTCATTCGGAATAAGACCATAGCATTGGTCAAGGTTCTCTGGAGAAACAGCAAGGTGGAGGAAGCCACCTGGGAGCTCGAGCCAGATATGAGAGCTCAATATCCAGAGTTATTCAGGTTAGATTTCGGGGACGAAATCCTTTTAAGGGGGGGATAGTTGTAAAGCCCGCTTAGTTAATTTGGAAATTAGCAGTTAATCATGATTATTTATGAAATTATTTATAGCTATTTAAATAATTTATTATGCTGTTATTATGGAATTCAGAAATGCATGGTTATGTTATTCAGTAGTTTTCATATGTTGCATTTCCGGTGCCCGGTATTTTGGAACTCGGCGTTTGGCTCAGTAGAAATCACAACTTAGCATGTTACTAGTTTGGGACGGGTTTTAGACATTGGGAATGTCGGGAATGGCCGGGAATTTAGAATGTCCCAAAAATACCCCTTTAGTATGAATTATGTGGTTTTATGGTGGAGGGGTAAAATGGTCTTTTTGCCCCATTAGTATTTTGTCTTTTGTGATTTTATGAAATGGAAAATAAATATTTATTTAATGGATTATTTATGGCTGAAATGAAGTAATATATGTGACTTGTTTTAATTTATTCATTTTTCACAAAAAATTACTAAGTTAGAAAAATAGAATTTTCCAAAAAACTCTCTCTTTTCCTCTCCATTTCGGCTGGGTATTTGGGATTCAAAGGCTGGGTTTTTCAAGCTTGATTCAACCTATATTTGTGAACTCTTGTTTGTGGTATGTGATCTCTAACTTTCTCTCTTTAATTTGTTGGAAAAAAATGATGAAAATGGTGATGCATGCATGATAAATTGAGGTTGTTGCTGCTGTGTTTTGTTGTTGATTTCTGAGGATTAAAGCATGATTTTTAGTTGGTAATTAAGCTACTTGTGAAGTATGATTCCTAGGTTGAGCATGCTAGAGTTTTATTATGCAAAAGTTTGATTTTCAACATGAAAATTGTGTAATCTGTTTCTGTGAAGTTGCTGTTGTTTTTAATAGTTTTCAGAGGTGATTTTATGCTAGTTTAAGTAGAATTAAGCTAGTGGAATGCATGATTAGGTGGTTTTGCTCAAGTTTGAGTTTAGAACTCAAAGCTTGAGCTCCAATGGCATTTTTCGTGATTGAGGTTTCTGGGTTGTTTTGATGCCTTGGATATGTTCTAGGGAAGGTATAGAACAGGTCTGGAAAGTTTGAGGTGATTTGGGGTTGAATTGAGCAAGATATGAAAATTTGATGTTGCTGCCTGCGAGGAACCGGAATTCCGGTTGTGCATCCGGAATTCCGGATGAGGGTTCAGTAATTCCCAGAACCGGAATTCCGGTTGGGCAACCGGTCTACCGGTTGGGGAATTTTCAGAACCCGTGTTTTTCCTCGTTTTTATGTTTTAAGGGGTATTGCCATGCTTTTTATCGATAGGGAAACTTTTAGTTCCTAGTTTAAGTCCCCGGGAAGTGATTTAGCGTGTCACTTATAGCGTTGTGATTTTTATGGTTTAGGAGCCGCAATCCGCCGTCGGCTTCGTTCCGGTCGGGTTGACCGGCACACCTGAATTCGGAATCCAGGTAAGATTAGTATAACAGTATGCATATGTAGATTACATGTTTAGCGAGCATGTAGGAAGCCTGTTAGATTACATTAGTTGTATGTTGGCTTCGAACCATCCAACCCTGTCACGTCGGTACAGGCTGGAGTATGACCAAGAATGAGTATGACCGGCTTGACCGATCAGCCGACACTTGGTTGGTGGTTCCGTACTATTGACGTATCCCGTCGGTACAGGCTGGAGTATGACCAAGAACGGAGTATGACCGGTTCGACCGATCGGGAGGATATAGTAACACGTCGGTACAGCCGGAGTATGACCGGAATGAGTATGACCGGTTCGACCGATCAGGTTGTTACGTGTCAATAGTACCGTCCCTATCAACGTTCAGAACTCAGTACCATGTTGGACATGGCAAGAGTGGCTCGGCACCATGTTGGACATGGCGATGCGGGACTCAGTATCGTGTTGGACACGGCAGTTAGAATTATGTATGAGTATTATTATGCTTTTCTTACTGAGTCTGTCGACTCACAGTTCTACGTTATGTGTAGGTAAAGGCAAGGCTAAAGCTGATGGACCGTGAGCGAGCTTGAGAAGATTGTACATGTCGGGGCGGTTAGGCCTGGAGCGTACGATCATCGGGACAGCGAGGCTGATTTTTGTAACTGGTCGTTAGACGACTTTTATTTTATGTAACAGTTAAACAGTTAAATCTTTTTGTAAATGATTTTATAATCGGGATCCCGAGTCTTTTGTAATATTGTTTTATAAGTTTAATTAAAAAGAAAAATTTTAATTAATCACGTTTTTCCATAAACCTCGTTGATTAGCAACGAGCTGCACAGTATGTTTAAAAATCACGTAATACGCCTAAGTTAGTTAGGGTGTTACAAATAATTTGGATTCCAAGAACATAATTAGCTTCATCCAAGTCTTTTATTTTTAACTGGGTGCTAAACCACTCATTTACGTCAGTCATCTTCTTGACGTTTTGCTTATGACTAAAATGTTATCAACATAAAGGACAAATAATACTACCACTTGATTATTCTTGAGTTGGTAAACACAAGGTTCATTTTTATTTTGTGTGAAAGCCATAGGTTTTGATTATTTGATCAAACCTCTTGTTGCAAGAGTGAAAAACATGCTTAAGTCCATAAATTGTCCTATTTATCTTGCAAACTTTCTCTTCTTGTCCTGGAAGTTTATAACCTTCTGGTTGCTCCATATAGATTATCTCGTCAAGAATTTCATTAAAGAAAGCTGTCTTGACATCTATTCTCCAAATCTCATAATCGAGAGCAGCTGCTATAGAGAGAAGTATACTGATGGATTTGAGCATTAAAACTGGACTAAAAGTATCCTCATAGTCCACACCTTCTCATTAGGTATAACTCTTTGCTACAAGTCTGGCTTTAAAAGTTTTAACTTGTCCATCAACACCTCTTTTCATCTTGTAGACCATTTACATCCGATTGGATGATAATCATCAAGTGCATCTACATATTCCCAGACTTTATTTTTCTTCATGGAATCCATTTCTGAATCCATGTTGATTGACCATTGTTTCTATTCCAGACTTGCATTTCCTGTTTATAGGTTAATGGGTCATCATCAATACTATCACCAACAACCATATTGATTTCACCATCTAGGGAGCCCATTTAAGTTTTTACTAAGTAAATGGACTAGGTTGCTAAAATAAATTTTGACATAAGGAAATTTATTTAGGCCCAATTAGATTTGGGCTTATTCAATGAATAACAATTGTTTATTTTAAGGTTAAATTCCTCTCTTTTGGGCCTTGTGTGAGAGTTGGGGGCCATAGAAGTGGGTACGACATACTGAACCCAGCTCCCCCTCATATGAACTACCCCAATTGTGAAGGCCCATTTGCCTTATTTAAATAATTGTATTAGGTTAATTATATTAGTCTAACCTAATTAAAATTGAATTAGCAACATAATTAACTTTTAAAATATATGAAATTTATTTTTCATGTAATATTTTAAAGTTAATTTTAGAAAAACACTTAGTCAATGATATATTCTAGATAGTTATTTCTAGTACTAGTTATTATTTCTAATATCAAATAGGAAAATATCATTGATTGTGAAATTAATTGTTTCCTAATTAATTTTGGTACAATCTAAGTTTAGTATATTTTCCTAGTATTAAACTAGAATTAATAATTAAGTTTCCTCTTTACTTAATTATTTATTTCTTGAATTTAATACATTTAATTAAATTTAAAATTTCAATATCTAAGTTGATTTTCATCATGATACTTTAATATTGTTATTTTCATGTTATTTAATTAAAGTTGAAAATTATTTTAAGTTTGGAATCTTATTTCAGCATAACTTAAGTTTGAATAATTTTCAAAATATATTTTATTTTATTTTATTAATCATTTCCTAAAATTTTGAAATTGCATTTCTTTAATGCAAAAATTTCGAATTTTATTTGAAAAATAGATTAAAGTTGAAAATTATTTATTTAATTTTGGGCCAACTTAAATCAGTGACTTTTTCATTTGATGGTTAATTAAAATAAATAAACTATAATATATTATAATTAGAAATTGGATTAATTAGTCAATGAAAGTCTAGATAGATATTATCTGTTTTGCTTGAAGTATTTTTCTAAGTGTATTTAATTAAATAGAAAATTAATATTTAAGTTGATTTTTTAATCATGATACTTAAATATTTGAAATTTTTCTTAGAAATTTAATTAAATAGGGAAATTATATTTTTTTTGTTGAAAATTAATTTTTATTAATTTTGGGCCAACATAAAATTAGAGTAATTTTCCAGGATTTATTTTATTTTATTTTAAAGCATTTTCGAAAATGCAATATATATTTATAGAAAATTAAATTTGAGTTGTAAATTAATTCAAATTAATTTTGAAACAACTTAAATTGAATAATTTTCTAAATATTTATGGAAATTATTACTAAGATGGAAATAATTCACGTTATTTATCCATCTAAGTATAATTTATAAATATTAAATTAAAATTTATATTTGGAATTTTTCATTCTAAATTGAAAATTTTAATTAAATAAATATATATTTAAAATAAATGGATTAAAATAAATATTAGAAGAAAATGCAACCCTTCATTAAATAATGAGCTTTTTTATTATAAGGATATTCGATCTCCATTGTTGGTTTTACATAGCTATTGTTTTAGTGAGTAATCCTCCCTAATGGAGGAACGTTCATTAGCAAGTTAGCACCGTTTAATCTCGAAAGATAAGTAATCTTGTAAGTTTTTTTTATATAGTTTATGATCACCCTAATGGTGGCGACTGTATAAGACTTGCAAGAATATGAAACAATGGTGGAAGCTCATAAGATAGAATAGCCTTGACTCTCGCCTAAACGGGACAACACGGATTCAAATCTTGATCGAATAAAAGGTTGCTAGAATGGTTGACATTTTAGATGAGCTGACAACTCTATTCAATGAATGATAGCTTTGACTCTCGCCTAAACGGGACACTGATATCAGTTTGTTGAAAACCTTGGAAATTATTTAGGATTGTATGTTTTAGTATTTTCACTTGTCATTCCTACTTGCTATGTGCTTGATAATTTCTGAATTGTGTATGAATTTGTATTGAACCATGTTATTTTCTGTTATTAAATTGTAGTTTAATTTCGAATCTTCATTATTGGTCTAACTTGATTTGTTTTTCTAATGAGATAAATCCCTAATGGATTTTCACCATTAGACTAACATAATAGTGTTAGATCTCGAAAGATAAATATTGTATGTGCAACATCTAGCTGTTCATCAATTGATGACACCTTAGACTAGTGTTTTACAATATGAAACAAGAAGATTGTATAAATAAGATTACTTTGACTCTCGCTAATCGGAGCATCGTTGGATTCTTATTTAAAACGAAATTATCCTAATTCCTCTTAGCTTATTCATTTCGAATTAGCTTAATGACATATCATTGGATGAATGGTCTATAAATCATATAAAGTCTTATTTTCTCTAAATTATTTTCTATAAATCATTGGATGACGCATATGATTATATTCCCGGAATTCTATCCAAAAATGATATAAATCCTCAATCTTAGATATCTCCTACTTGTATAGGCAAATCATAGAGTTAGATTAGTAGTGGTGGTCCAAGAAAGAGTTACTAACTATACAGTTACACTTTCACAAGTGTTTCATAACCATTTTCTATCAATGGATTTAAACTGTATGAGTTTAGTATTCTGTGACCAGAATCCACTTGCACTATTCTAAGAACTCTTTGATGTAACTAAGCTTAAGTCATCAAAAGATACAACCACATATTTTATAAATCTATGGCATTTGTATCTTGTTCATAGTGGTTTTGACAAGATCATTCTCTGCAAAGAGTTAATATGCCTATATCCATTGAAAGTAATTTCATCTCATTCGCAGATGGATGTACATTCAGGGGTGGATATGAGTTTTCGTTGTATTCTTAAAACGACCACTCTAGATTTTACCTTATGCAAAAGAAATTTGAAATGTTTGAAAAATTTCATGAATTTCTAGCAATGGAAAGTGGTTAAAGATCTTGCGAACTGATAGGGGTGGAGAAAAAGGTAGTAGATATGCAGTTCAAAGATCATTAATTTGATTTTGAATTATATCCAAACTTACCTCCCCAGAAATTCGAGTTGCATATTGATGATTAGTTACTAGTCGTTGCCTAAATCCTTCTATGGAAATAAAATTTCAGAATGATGCAATGGTTGTATACTTAATGTAAATCATTACTAGATTCATGGATGACCTAATTGAAATCTTAAGAAAATCTAGAACTGCTAACCTTGGTTTGCATGTTTGTTAGCTATTCTAAGTGATTAGGGGGGAGCATCCCATAGTCATTAGATCAGAAAGTGTTTGTTTAAACAAATACTGATTTTCTAAGAAAATGACTAAGTCTGAAAATAAAGTAGCAAATAAAGGAGATATTTTTTCTTGATTCCATAAGTGTTCTATCATCTTATTCGTTACAAGATGATCCCACTGCCTCTGTTGTCTTAACACAATTGAAGAGGTCTATACCATTTAGTTTTCTTTGACATAGTTCACGGTACCTTGTTGTAGTGGGAGAGTTTCTAGGAACTCACCTTCTTATAACTTGGAAGACACTAGTGATTAAAATCCATTGTGAGTTTAAGCAAGTAATGGATTGTCAAGATAAGAAACTAAGAAGAAAGCCAAGAGAACTATAGTTTGATCCATTCACATGGAGTAACCTAAAGTTTTCTATTACAAGGACATGAAAGGAAATTTTAGTTCATAAGTCTATTCAATGGACTTAATAAAACTTCCTGTTCCTAGTATTATAGGTTTGAGTTTATCTAAACCTATGGCTTGTGGTATACCTGGTAATTACTTACTCTAATGCAAGCATGAGATGCTGATGCATTTTCTTTCCAATGGAAATCTATAGAAGCTTCACAGCTTCTTAGACATAGATTTTATTTATCTAAGGAAAAGTCTCAACTATTCCAGAGAAGATAAAGCCATGAAAAAATTTCTTAAATCAACAGTGAGAGGTCTCAGATATGCTTTAGTATGCCTTAGACCAGACACCTACTGTTGAGTGGGAGTAATGAGTAAGTATCAGATTAATCCAGGAGAGGAACAATGGAAGACAATCAAGTAAATCTTAAGATTAAGAAGAGGAACTATATGTTAGTCAATGAGGGTGGCTTTTTGAAACTCTTAGACTACACCACATCAGATTTCGAGACTTGCCTGTGTGCTAGAAAGTCTGCTGATGAGATGGTGATTACTTTGGGGGTGGAGTAGCGATTTTGGAGAAGTATAAAAACCTATCTGAAATCTCTTGCTCTACCAGAGAGAGACTGAATGTTAAAAGTTGCAGGAAAGATACTTATTCAGTCTAAGGAAAGTTCTATACATTTGTGGCAGTGTTCCAACTTGCCTTAACTACTAGGGTTACTTCCTGAATAACAAAGAGTAGTTGCCCAAAAGTATAGAATCCAGTATCCCAAAAGAGTAAACATATAGAGAGGAATTTCACATTATCAAGGATTTTGTGATTAAGGAAGAGTAATAGTGGAGAAGAGGTTGTGTTTAATTCAACCTATCAGATCCTATTACGAGGAGTTTACTACTATTACACTTGATTGGTACATCAAGGTGTTAATGATTATTTGAAATGCACTTTTTGTTTTATATTAGTGCAAGTGGGAGTTTGTTGGGTTTTATGCCCTAAATAAAACTCATTTCATATAATCAGATTTACTTATTAATAAAGATCAGAAATAACATTTTATGTTGCATGGTTCACATGATTTATTTCATGATTATATGTGTATATAATGTATGAATTCTTTTTAAGTCCAGAACATATGAGTTGGTTAAAGATTATAGTGTTGTCAGCACAGTAGAATATAATCTTTATTATATGTTCAAAAGTAGATTCCCTGATTTGTCAGAACACTGGATTTAGACTGACATGGTATAATCAGCGATAGGTATTCTTACATCTTGGAAAAGTGTTATGTCCTTTCCAGGACATTGGCAAAGTTTACCAGTATCGGATGCATGGAGTATGCATTGGAATGGACCGATATTGAACTTTGAATTAGATTTTGAAACTTACCGTAAACATCTATTCAATTCAATATCATAAGTTGATCCTAGATCACATGATCGAAATCCTGATATGGTTAGGCTCAATTTCAAGAGTATTATTCGTGTTCTTTGATTTGTTAGTTAAGCCTAATCTTTAGTCTGGGCAATACGTACATTTTGGGAACACGGTAGTGCAATTGAGTGGGAGCGCTAACATAAATATGGAATCTATAGCTTCTATTTGGCAAATAGAAGTAAAGGATGATTTCCTTCGAGCTTAACCAAACGAAGATAAATGGTGGAGATCTCATTTCACTTAGGTGAAATATCATTTATACAGGGTTAAGTGTTTTAAGGATAAAATACATTGTAGGGTGTTACGGTACTTTAATCCCTTTACAGTGTAAATCATCTATATAGAGGATCATTGATCACATTAGGGTTATAACAATGGATAACTGATGACGTGTCTATATCGTGGAACATATAGAGCGTTTCTATATGACTGAGAGTGCAATTCCAAGTTCTAAGTGTGGATTCAATGAGGAATTAATAAGTTAGGGAATTTACTTGGTAAATTCGGTTCGACTTATTGGAAGCTCGGTTATATAGACCCATGGTCCCCATACTAGTTGAGACCATATGGCTTGTAAGACTCAGTTAATTGATTTTAATTAATCAATTATAATTCTAAAAGTTAGACTATGTCTACTTTATGAATTCTCACAGTTTAAGGATGAAATCGTAAGGAAAAGGGTTTCTAGGTTTAATTATTAATTAAGAGACTTTGTATGTCTAATTAATAATTATTTTAAATGACAATATTATTTAATAATCTATTTTAGTTATTAAATAATTAGTTTTGGCATTTAAATGATTAGAATTGGAAAAATGACATTTTTGGAGAAATTGAAATAAAATTGAGAAAACTGCAAAATCCAAGTGAGGCCCATATCACCCTATGGCCGGCACCTCTTTGCTTGTTTCCCAATTATTATTTTCAATTTTAATTGTCATGTAATTGCTAATCAAAGCCTAGCTATAATAGGAAAGTGGTGGATCACACTAAATAAGGCAGTTAATTGATTACACAGTAATTAAGGAAACTGTTTTATTTGGAAAGTTGTGCTCTCCCTTCTCCCTATATAAAGCAACCTTGTTCTCTTATCTTGCATGGATGAAAAGCCACGAAATTAAGAGAGAAAAGAGAGAGAATTTTCGAAATCCTTGTGAGATGAGTAGTGCCCACACACATCAAGTGGTATCTCAATCATAGTATGGAAGACTATGGAATTTCTGCATCAAAGAAGGAGAAAAGAAGATCCACGTTCAGATCTTGGTGATGCTCTGCTACAGAAAGGAATCAAGGGCTAGAGATCTGAACGGAAGGAGTCATATTATTTCGCTGCACTCACTGTAAGGTTTTCTAACTTTATATGTGTTTATTTTCATTGTTTTAGAATTCATATTAGGGTGTTAATCCAACATACTTGTTAGTAAATCTAGATCCTGGTAAAATAATTTCCAACAGTAAGACTGTGAAGAATTCAATCAACAAGAAGGAGAATCGGGCTCGAGAAGGAGAGAAAGAGATCCAGGTTCAGAATTTGATAATGCTCTGCTACAGAAAGAAATCAAAGGCTAGATATCTGAACGGAAGGAGTCATTATATTCCGCTGCACCCAATGTAAGGTTTCCTAAACTTTATATGTGTTTATTTCATTGTTTTAGAATTCATATTAGGATGTTAATGAAACATACTTGTTAGTAAATCTAGATTCTGGTAAAATATTTCCAACATTATATGCTAATGGTGTCAATAAGTTGGTAAAGTTCTTGGTGTTAGACCGCCCCTCCATGTACAATGCAATCTTAGGTCACCCATGGATTCATGCCATGAGGGTCATTCCTTTTTTTCGTACCACAAGGGAGAAGTCATGGAAATAAGGGGGGACCAATTAAGTGCCCGAGTGTGTTATACTTCATCCCTCAGATGCAAAAAGAAATTATATAAATTAATCAACTCTTCAAATGTCATAGAAGTACAAAGTTTGGTGGTTGAAGAGTTGTGAGAAGTATCAATCCACCCTACAGATCTAAACAAAACGACCTTTGTAGGAACCAGCCTCACCCGGGAAAGGGCGAAGCAACTAACAACTTGTTGGGAATTATTTTACCAGGATCTTAGATCTACTCACAAGTATGTTTATTAACATCCTAAATATGAACTTTCTAAAACGATAAATTAAACACATATAAAGTTAAGAAAACCTTACATTGATGCAGCGGAATAAATGTCTCCTTCCACTCAGATCTCTAACCCTTGATTCCGATCTGCAGCAGAGTATAATCAAGATCTGAGCCCGAATGTCCTCCTTCTTCAAGCTTTGATCCTTCACAGTCTTCCAATCTATGATTGAGTTACTGCTTGCTGTGTGTGGGCACTTACTCTTTCACTAGGGTCACGAAAAAGATGAAGGGAAAAGAGAGAGAGGTATTTCGGCCAAGGTAGAAAGTGAGGGAAGGCTCAGTTTTTCTGAAGAGAGAAAATTCTGTCAGAAAGCTAATGAAAGCATGTTTTGTGACTGAGCCATCACTTTCTATTTATAGGCAACTACTAGGTTTAGGTTAGGATTTATTTGGCATTAAAATAATGAAAATATTAATTTGAAAAATCTATTTAAGTGGCCGGCCATATGGTGTTATTGGGCCTCACTTAATTTTGCAATTTTATCAAATTTTATCTCTATTTTCTCAAAAATGCCAATTTTCCAATTCTAACCTTTTAAATGCCAAAAATAAATAACTAAAATACATTATTAAATAATATTGTCATTTAATTTAATTATTAATTAGACATATAAAGTCCATTAATAAATAAATAAACCTAGAAAACTCTTTTCCTTACAATTTCACCCCTGCTTAGTGAAAATTCATAAAATTAGACATAGTCTAACTTTAGAATTATAATTGATCAATCACGAATCAATTAATGAGTCTTACAAGCAGAATGTTCTCAACTAGAATGGGGACCATGGATCTATATGCTGAGCTTCCAATAAGTGAACCAAATTTACCAAGTAAATTCCTACTTATTAATTCTTCGTTGAATCCATTCTTAGAACTTAGAATTGCACTCTCAGACTTATATAGAGCATATTGTATGTTTCACGATACCAATATACTATCTCATTTAACCATTGTTATAATCTTATTGTGATTTAAAGATCCTCTATATAGATGATCTACATCGAGATGGGATTTCTTTACCGTTCTCACCCCTCAATGTATTTTGCCCCTTAAAACACTTAGCTACCTGTAAATGGTGTTTAGTGATCTAATAATTAGTCAGTTAAACAAGAGCTTATCCATTTACTTCTATTTGCTAAGCTCGAAGGGAATCATCACTTGACTTCTATACACCAGTAGAAGCTATAGATTCCATATTTATGTTCAGCACTCCCACTCAATCATACTATCATGTTCCCAAAATATATGTATCACCCTGACCCGAAAGTAGGCTTAACTAATAAATCTAAGAACATGAATAGCACTCCTGAGTTGAGCCTAAGCATATCAGGATTTAGATTCTTTTAATCTTAAGATCAACTACTGATATTGACTTGGAAATATATGTATAACGGTAAGTTTGTAATATCTTAACTTAGTTGCAATATCGGTCCAGTCCAATGTATACTCCATACATTCGAAACTAGTATACTTTACTAATGTCCTGGAAAGAACATAACACTTACTCCAAGTGTAAGTACACATCATCGCTGATTATCACATTAGTGTAAATCCAATAACACTAATGAAACAGGGACCAAAACTTTTGATTCATATGATCACAATCACATTCCACTGTGTTGACGATACTGTAATTGTGAATAAACATATGATCTGGATTTAACTGATTTTGTGTGTATGAATGTAATAAACATATTAAACATGTTAAACATATTAAACCATTAGCATGTAAAATTCATGCAAACATCAATCACTTCAAATTTCTTATATTGATAACTAATCAGATTGTAAAGAGTTTTATGTAGGGCATAAAACCCAACACAACTTAATGAAAGTATTTTATGAAGTATTTGCCTGGGATCACTCTGACATGACCAGTATAGATCCTAACGTCATCACTCACAATTGAATGTAAATTTCAATTGAATCCCCGTAAGATAGAAAAAGAAGAAAGATCAAGGCATACGAAAACAAAACAGTAATCGACGAAATTTAGAAGATGCTAAAAAACAACACCCTCATGGAAATCCTATACTTCACCTAGCTGTCAAATCCCATTATGGTCCCCAAGAAGAATAGAAAACTATGAGTTTGTATAGATTTCATTGATCTAAATAAATCTTGCCCAAATGATAGTTTTCTTTTACCCCATATTGACATGTTGATAGCTAGTCTTAACATGTCAAAAAGTGTTATAGTATCTTTCGATAACATTTTTTCGATCTTATTAAAATTAGTTTTTGTAGTGATATAAAATATGTAATTTTGTTAAACAAGTGTAAATATATAATTTAAAGTTAAGATTACATAATTTTTAAAGAATTTATCATATATTGATAAATTCTCAAGTAGGGTAATTTTAATTTAATACAATTACAATATTTTTTTAAAAAAATTAGAAATACCACTTTTAAAGACTCTTAATGAGTTCTTAAAGATGTTTGAAGCTAATAAGCACCACACACACACTTTAAGAACATATGTAAGTTGTCCTTATAGACAATTTTAATCACTTGTATTGTGTACTCTTAAATCAAGTTTTAAGAATTCACACGGTAGTTCTTAAAAATTAAGTTTTAGTGACACTCCTACGAGTGGAAAAGTTCTAACCACTATTTAACAACATGCATTGCAAGTTCTTACAAATTTAGGTAGGATATTGTTAGAATTGGGAAATTTGTGAGTGTAGAGAAATTTGTGAATTGTGTGGTTAAAGTACATCGGTTCCATCTCAAAATTAATTAGGATTGAGACAAGTAATCTATTCATCTTATATATAGTATTTTATTTCCACACATTTTGTATGTGACTGATTTTAATAGATGTAATAACTAAATCAATAGCAGTACTATAACACATATATTTGTAATTTTTGTGATTCTATATGTTAAGCACTCACAACAAGTGAGGTATAATAGCTAAAAGGTAAAATAAAATAGCTAAGAGTTTAGAATTGAGCTCCATCAAATACTTTAAACTTTTAGCTATTATACATATTTCCAAACTTAAAGAAACTCTCTACATATAGCTCAATGAATAGTGGAGAAATAAACATATTTTTTATTTTTTCTTTTTCTTTTTTGTTTCTTTAATTAATTTTTTATTCTTCTTTTTGCTCATTTGTGTGTGTGTGTTTTTTTTTATTTGTTTTTTATTTTTATTAATAAAATATATGTAAAGATATAATATTTAAATGATATAGAGAAAAATATAAAGAAACTGATGTATGGTGTAATGTAACAGTACAAAAAATCTTACTTTTAGTCACAACAAAACTTGTGACTAAAAGTGAAAAAATTGTGACTAATTATAAATTATTAAGTTGTGACTAAAAGATCCGTGGTTAAATGTATTAGTCACAAAAATTACAATTTGTTGTGACTAAATGTATTTTTAGTCACAATACTTGTTGTGATTAAGACTAAATTAGTGACAACTTGTAACTAAATACTATGTTTTAGTCACAAGTAACATTTTGTTGTGACTAAAAGTCACATTTTTGTTGTGACTAAAAGTCACATTTAATCACAAAAAAATTATATTGTGACTAAAAAGTTATCACTAAAAGTAACAGTTTTTGTAGTGTAAATATGTGAGGTAAAATAAAAAAAGTAAAGTTTTAATGAGATATTAATTTTAAAGGATATAGCAGAAAAGGTGTTGGAGTGCTTTTCTCTCCATTTTCATGTGGTTTAGGGTTAGGTATGGTTAGAGAGATTACATTTTCCATTTTCAATACGTTTCTTAACAAGGTATATACAAGTATTCTTTTCTCATATTAATCAATAGCCTGATATAACTGTGTTCTAACAAGTGGAGCCCAGTCCAAATCATTCTAATAATTAAGGTTGTTTATTTATATATTTTAACTAAAGGCTAGCTGATGATTGTGAAGAAGAGGAAGATTTGAATTTTGATGATAGGTGGTGTTCAGTGGGAAGATTGTTATCTGGGAAAGTGTCTGATTTCCAAATATTTCAGAACATTATTGCTGATCTGTGGAAACCCGGGAAAGGCATCTTTATCAAAATCTTGGACCAGAATAGGTTCCTTTTTCAGTTTTACCACGAGATAGATATTAAAAGGGTGATCGATGGTAGCCCATGGACGTACGATCGGAAGCAACTCCTCCTGGAGCGACTGAAAACAGGTGGAAATCCAAGGCTGATTCCAATCAATACTTTGGATATGTGGGTCCAAATCCATGAACTAAGAACAGGCTTTAAGACATAATGGGCAATCCGAGAGGCTGCACGTTACATTGGCCAATATGTTGAATCCGATCCTAATAATTTTCAAGGCATATGGCGTGATTATCTCAGAGTTCGAGTTCGAGTAAATGTCGGAGAACCGTTGAAAAGACGAATGAAATTTCGTAACAGAAGTGGAGAGTCATTTTATGCTTATTTCAAGTATGAAAGAGTCCCGACTTTTTGTTTCATTTGCGGAATTATGGGTCATGCTGAACGTTTCTGTGAGAAGATTTATGATACTCCTATTGAGAGTATTGGTAAGCCTTATAGTATCGAGATGAAGGCTCCGACAAGGCGACAAAGCTTCTTGACTGCCTCTCCATGGCTGCGCTCCGGCAAGGGTGGTTCACGCACAAACGGGCAGACGACACCAGAATCTCCAGCCATCAATGCTCATACGAAAATCAGGGGAATGACAGAGGAAGATTGTGATCATCATAGCAGCCAATCAATCCCACAAGTCAATGATACAGCCCGTGCTTTTGGGAATCAAAAAACTGCCATAAAAGACCATGTTATTATGGTCAATGACAACTCAGCAAAATTTTCCACTGAAGATATTGTGGAAATCTCTGATCTAAAAAGGAAACGTTTGTTGTCTAACTCACACACTGGGCCTGTCATTTTCGCAAATGACATAATGGAAACAGAAGGTGACAATGATACAAATGATTCAACTAAGGTGGTACATTCAAAAAACGCAGACAAGGTGGGTCTTGGTTTCCAAGCCCACCAAGAATTATGAGTACCATTAGTTGGAATTGCCGTGGGCTTGGGAACCCACGGGCCCAACAATTCCTTATTGACATTTGTGTCCAAAAGAAACCCAAATTTTTATTTCTCAGTGAGACTTTATGTAACAAAGATGTTGTAGAGAGGTTCAAAGTCAAGGTGGGGTTCGAAGGTTGCTTCTCTGTTGATGTAAATGGACGGAAGGGCGGGCTTGCAATGTTCTGGCGTATAGCCGAAGAGGCTCATCTCAATACTTACTCTAATAATCACATTGATATAGAGGTTCGTATTCCCGGAATGACTAATTGGAGACTATCTGGCTTCTATGGAGAACCAAATAGAAGTCTGCGATATCAAACTTGGAATCATCTTCGGACAATGTCAGCTGAATCAAGTCTTCCTTGGTGTGTGATAGGAGACTTCAACAACATCCTCAGCCATGATGACAAAAAAGGGGGAAGACCTTATCCTGCTGCACTTATTTCTGGGTTCCAGTCGGCTGTAACAGATTGTCATCTCATTGACTTAGAGCTTCGTGGATACCAGTATACTTGGGAACGTTGCCGCGGTACCAACAGAAGTGTGGAGATTCGTCTCGACAGAGCCATGGTTACTCAGGAGTGGTTGGATTTGTTTAACGAGGTATCTCTCTCTAACTTGACTTTCTCATCCTCTGATCATTCGCCTATATTCCTTGAACCTGTAACTATGGTTAATGGAACTACTCTGGGGCTGTTACGGTATGAAAACTGTTGGAATAGAGAACCACTTTGTGCTCAAATTGTTGTTGATGTTTGGCTCTCTAATCAGCATGAACATATTATGCGTAAATTTGAGATTTGTATTCAGCAGCTGGCTTCATGGGGGCGTTCAATTTCTGGGCATTTCAAGACTCGGCTTTCAAAGAGTAAGAAACTTCTTGCTAAACTTAAAAATTCTTCTACTACTGCTGGTGTGGAAAATTATGTGCTTGAAAAAACCAATTACTTTGAGATTCTCGCCCAACAAGAAGTTTATTGGAAGCAGAGATCAAAACAGTATTGGCTTCACTCCGGGGATAAAAACAACTAATACTTTCATGCCACTGCTAGTGCTAGGAAGCGATCAAACCAAATTCAGCAATTACAAGACGCAAATGGTGTTTGGAGAAACTGGACAAATGGTTTGGACACTGTTATCAATGATTATTTCCTCAACTTATTCCAAACTTCCAACACTACGTCCCAGCTTGTTATTGACAACATAAGAGCCTCGGTTAGTGTCAGCCACAATGATGCACTCCTACAACCGATCTGTGATGAAGAAGTGAAATCGGCCGTGTTCTCTATGCATCCTGACAAAGCACCAGGTCCCGATGGCATGGGGCCAGGATTCTTTCAGCATCATTGGCAAGTCATAGGTACTGATGTTATTAATTTAGTGAAAGATTTCTTTGCTTCTGGGACTTTGCCTGAAGGTCTAAATGATACTCATCTTGTGTTGATACCGAAGAAAAAGAATTTTGTTGCTATGACCGATCTTAGACCAATCTCCCTTTGTAATGTTCTTTATAAGATCATTTCCAAGGTTCTTGCTAATCGTATGCGGGATTTTATTGATCATATTATCTCAGAGACACAAAGCGCTTTCATCCCTGGCCGTCTCATCTCTGACAATATCATGATAGCGTTTGAGGTGATGCATTATCTGAAACGGAAAAGGAAAGGCAAGAAAGGGTTTATGGCGCTCAAACTTGATATGAGTAAAGCATACGACAGAGTGGAATGGGGCTTTCTAAGAGCGGTAATGCTTCGTATGGGGTTTGCTAGCAGATGGGTTGAACTGATTATGGCTTGTGTTTCAACGGTTCGTTACAAAGTGGTGCATGGCGGTCATATCCTTGAACCTATTTGCCCATCTCGGGGAATTCGACAAGGAGACCCCCTCTCAACTTATCTCTTTATCATGTGCGCTGAAGGACTCTCTGCTTTAATTCAGAAATTTGAGACTGATAGAATACTACAAGGTTGTCGTGTTGCTCAACGTGCTCCATCAATCACCCATATGTTGTTTGCAGACGATAGCTACTTGTTTTGCCAAGCAAGTGAGAACGCAGCTGGTAGCATTGCTAATCTACTTCGGTTGTTCGAAGATGCCTCTGGTCAAAAGGTTAATCCATCCAAATCATCTATCTTTTTCAGCCCCAATACAGATGGTCCAACAAAACAACGAGTTTGCTCCACTCTCCACATGATTGAAGCTACTGAAGGCAGCCTTTATCTTGGTCTTCCCAACATAATTGGGCGTAATAAAAATGCAATACTTGGCTTCATCAAGAATAAAGTCATTGCGAGAGTAAATAGTTGGGATGGCAAATTCTTATCTCGTGCCGGGAAAGAAATTCTTCTCAAAACCGTAGTACAATCGCTGCCTACATATGCAATGAGTGTTTTTCTTCTACCTCTCGGTACTTGTACAGAGATAGAGAGAATAATGGCCAACTTCTGGTGGAAATCCAATACTAATCAAGGGCGTGGAATTATTTGGATGTCATGGGATTGGCTTGCAAAACCCAAGGAAGAAGGAGGAATGGGTTTCAGACACCTTCATGATTTTAATCTCGCCATGCTTGCCAAACAAGGATGGCGTTTCTTGTGTAATCCCGATTCACTTGTTTCTAGAGTGTACAAAGCAAAGTACTTCCCACCCTCAAACTTTCTTTCAGCCGAACTTGGAAACAACCCAACCTTTGTTTGGCGAAGTGTTTGGGGTGCTCAACATGTGGTTCGCCTTGGTGCTATTCGCACTATTGGAGATGGTTTAAGTACAAGTATCCTGGGAACTCCTTGGCTACCGAATCAACAAACCAAATGCATTACTTCCAGCCATCCAAGTCTCCAAAATAACCTTGTCAGCTCTCTTTTTCAGATCTCTGACCGTGCTTGGGACATTGAAGTGGTTAATGACTTGTTTCCTTCTCATGAGGCAAGCATAATTCTGGGAATTCCCTTAAGCCGAACTGCAGGAGCCGACTTTTGGTCTTGGACAGCAGACCACAGAGGTCTTTTTACTGTACGCAGTGCGTACTCTTTGCTGCAGAATGCGAAACCAGCAGCCCCCCCACCAGATAACTCGGGGTTTTGGCGAAAACTCTGGCACTTAAAGATCCCACCAAAGGTACTAAATTTTCTATGGCGTGTTATCTCTGACTCCCTACCTACTTGTGTGAATCTTGTAACAAAACATGTACCTATCTCTAGTCAATGCCCAGTTTGCAAAAGGCATCCCGAAACAGCTATTCACTCACTATTAAATTGCGAGTTTGCTCATTCCTGCTGGGCATTGTTTGGCTGGCCTATAAATGTTGCTGCACCTACCAGTTTTGGCAGCTGGTTCGAAAACATGCTGCTGGTGTGTGATACAGAACAGGTATGCCGAGCCTCTATGCTTGTTTGGGCCATTTGGAAGTCTCGAAACCAAGTTCTTTGGAAGAAACGAAGATGTACTACTAACGATGTTTTAGCATCAGCCTCCACCACCCTTGATCATTGGAGAAAAGCTCAGAATTCATCTGCTCTATCATCACTTTCCCACTATAATAGTGGTGATGGAGCCGAGCTTTGGACTAAACCACGCATAAATCACATCAAGATTAATGTGGATGTTGCTCTTTTTCATCGTGATAACTCATATGGTTTTGGGATTGTTGCGAGAGATAGTTTGGGCAAACTTATTGAAGCTAAGACTTGTTACAAGGCAGGCTCTTACTCGGCTGAAGTAGTGGAAGCTCTGGGATTCAAGGAAGCTCTTAGTTGGATTAAGAGTACCAATTGGCAAAATGTAGAGCTTGAGACTGATAGCCTCCTCACAGTTCAAGCAATTCGAAGTAACCAGAAAATGTCATCTATTTTCGGTTTAATAATCCAAGATTGCTGTCAGTTATTGTCTACTCTTCCTAATGTTAAAATAAGTTTTATAAAACGATCAGCTAATCGAGTTGCTCATGCTATTGCAAGGCATTCTCGATTCTCCTCTGATTGTAGCATTTTCGAACAAACTGTTTGGGCTGATTTACAGGCTCTGTTGTATTCAGAATGCTATTAATTCAATGAAGTTGATATTTCATTTCAAAAAAAAAAAAAAAAAAAAAAACTAAAGGCTAGCTAGAATTTTCTTTTAACTTTAATCTTTCTTAAAAAAGGATTTCAAAAGTATATATATACAAGTGATTTGCACTCACTTTTTCTTAAAGGTGTGTAGTACCATTCCATAATACATATCCGTTGCTTTTTATTTTATTTTCTCTTTTGCAGATGCAAAATTAAAGAATGAATTAGATAAATTAAAGAACCACTTTTCATTTTTCTTTTGCCATGATCCCTGTGATCATATATACAAGATTGTTCTATACTTCATAAAACTCTCTCTCGTTGATCACATGAAAGGTTAATTTAATTTCTCGTGATGATCGATTAAGAGTACTTCATATTAACGTCATTTCTGTATTACTATTATTAGAGACAAAACTAATATAGATACGAAAATTATACACGTACGTATATATGATATAATCTAATAATCGCAGACCAGTGAACAATTAACATATGTTATAATGGTATATTTCATGCTGTGGAATAGGAATGAAAACATAGAAATGAGAATGAGAATTATTGGAATAGGATTAGGAATGGAATAGAATCAAATTTAAAATACATAAAAAAATTGATAACAAAATTATTGAATTTTTTCCCACTATGCATTAGATTGGTCTTTCCTTTCATTTCAAAAATAGTTATTATACCAAAATGATGGAAAGACCATTCCATTGGAATGACATTCCAACATTTTAATATGCAACCAAACAGAAAAATAGAATGAAAATTGTTTCATTTCATTTCCATTCTATTTCATTACCTCCAAAACACTACCTAGTGAATAAAATGAAGTTGGCAATAGTAGCAATTTGCACATGTACTACAAAATTTATATTTTTAGTCAAAATAAAATTAGTGATTAAAAATAAAAAAGAATTAATTAATTATAAATTATCATTTTTATATTGTGACTAAAAGTATTAGTTACAAAAATCACAATTTGTTATGATTGAATGTATTTTTAGTCACAATGCTTGTTGTGAATAAAACTAAATTAGTGACAAACTTATATCTAAATGCTATGTTTTAATCACAAATAACTTTTTGTTGTGATTGAAAATCATAATCACAAAAAATTTATAATAATGGTCTATATATAATAAATTTAGTTATTTAAATATATATCCAGATATAATATTGTATAGCAATTTAGCTACTAAGAAATAGTAGAAATATTATATATTAGGCTACACAACACATTTATTAGACACTGCAAATCGTATACATTCTTTCTTTTGTAAGTAAATTTTATACATTTTTTACACACAAGATGTGTATTTAATTTTAGCCATATATCCTAACCCAAAAGAAAAAAAAAAAAGAAATAAAAGAATAAGTCATGTATAATTTTAAGTGGGACCATCACACTTTCACTTTTTTTTTTTTTGAAATTGTATAGTTAGGATTAATTATTCAATTCTATCCTAACTTTACAAATAGTGATCTCATTATGTGAATTGCATGGTGCAAAGTAACCTAAAATTCAAAACTAAACATACTATATATAATATATATAAAGTCACTAATAATCCAATAGTTTGTGAGCAAATTAACCATCATCTTGAGGAATATTAAGTATTCCACACAAATAAAAAGTGTAGAAAATTTAAAATATCTATAATACTAACTCTTTAATCTCTCACACATGATATTCACTTGATTCATTTGTTTACTTTTTCTTTTTCAGTTACACCATATCCACATAAATTTTCTTTCAAAATCTTCTATATATATATCACATATGCATTAGTGCTTAGTATATATTCTCATCTCCTAAACTACTCATTCAATAATAATTTTCTAGTCAGGCAAGAGATAGAGATCTATGTACTATCACAAAAATTATTATGGCGCCCAACAGAGAAAACCTAATAATGGTTGGCTCATCCTCAAGAGAGAATAAGCAAGAAAATAACTTGACAAATAGTTGTGAGGCGCCGGCAAAGCTCTCAATGGAAAGTCTTCAAAGAACAATATCTGACATCTCACTCGAGCTCATGATGACCAAAGAACTAGCCTCTAACATGGAAGGTACCGACAAAGACGATGATGATCATCACAAAAATAACAAGGACCTCCCGGCCATAACGGAGGAAGAGGAGCTGGCCAAATGCGAATGCTGTGGCATGGCCGAAGAGTGCACGGCTGACTACATAAGCCGCCTACGGCGCAAGTACTCGGGGAAGCTAGTGTGTGGGATTTGCGCGGAGGCGGTGAACGAAGAGATGGAGAAAAAAGGAGTGACAAGAGAAGAGGCGTTGAAAGAGCACATGAGCGCTTGTTCCAGGTTCAACAAGCTTGGCAGGACTCATCCTCTTCTCTACCAAGCCGAAGCTGTCAAACAAATTTTGAAGAAGAGTTCAATAAGTGGTAGGGCTAGGTCTCTCAGTCCTAGGGATTATAAAGGGATTAATTCTTCTCAAAGGAAAAGTGCTGGAGTTCTGGCTAGGAGCTCCAGTTGTATTCCTACCTTAGTTAAGAATGACCTAGATTAATATATATATTATACAAAATCAATTATAAACGTATATGCGAGTGTGTTCTTTTTTCTTTTTGTGTTCAATATTAGTATATTAGTGAGCTAGAAGTGTTCTCTAGAAATTCAGTACGTGGCAAGGGGTAGACTGGCCATGCATGGGTAAGCTCTTTCTCCTGTTCGTCTCTGATCTCTGATCTCTGATCTGTCTCTTAATTATTGCTCTGTCTCTCACACACACAAAAACTATGTTTATTTTGTTTGGCAGGGGATGATCTCACTGTTGAGGGGTCATGCGGATGGGAGGCTCAGTGCTGTCTCGGCTGGTTTTTCTCTGCTTTTCTGTGTTGTGTCTGTCGTTGTGGATGTGGCTCACGGGAAAGGTGGACAGTAATTGATGTGACTCACTATATCTTGGGTCCGACTGGATTTTGTTTTTCAGATTTTGAGTTTGATTTGTATTCTTTTTAGTACTTTAAATGGGTTTGCAATTGCATGAAATTTTGAGTTTGATTTTATTATTAATATCTTACATATATTAAAAGAGCCAATAATTACTACTATTTATAAAATGGTCAACCAAAACAATTGGTTTCTTCCATGCACACATATATATTAATAAAATTATTCAACAATACAAAATTTACTGCCACACTTTCCACACTTATATACCCCATCCATTCCACATTTTATCACCTTTTTCTTTCTTTCTTTTTTTTTTTTTCTTTTAACTTAATTATAAATCTACATTGTTGAAGAAATGCATATTAGCTTTCTTTTTAAATGTATTTTGCAATTTAATAATAAAAAACCATAATAAATTTCTTTAAATAAAAATAATCTTACTCTAAATAGAAAAATAAATTTATAAATAATTACAAAAAAATAATGATAATATTTGTATGAATACCAAAAATACTATTTTTAGTGATATTTTCACTAATAGTCCAAACAAAATTACTTGTTACTAAAAAATAATATTTAAATATAAATTATTATTAATTTAATTTTACTCACAATATATTATTAATAAATTATGATTTATGTGACTAATAACTTTAGTCACAGATTTTTTAGAAATAAGAGCATCGACAATAGGAACAATTTTTAGTGTTGCCTAAGTGAACCCATTATTAGCTCTACCTAATCAAATTTTTGTGGGATTATTTCACAAATACACAAAAACAACAAAAAAAATTACAAAAATAAGGTTTCATGGAATTTTAATATTTTTATGATTTTTTGATTTTATTTACAGAAAATATAGTCTTTTTATGTTGTACTCTTGTTAATTTGTTGTTAATTTTTTGTTATCCGTATGTTATTTTTTGTTGTTGTTTTGATGTTATTTTGATGTTGCTTTTATGTAGTTTTCTTGTTGTTTTCATGTTGTTTATATAAAAAACTATAAAAATGGAAAAAAAAAAACCAATCTTTAAATGTAAAAATGTATTTTTTTTTTTTTTAAAAAAATGTATATGGTAATTTAATAATTAGAGACCATAAGTGATTTTTTTTTTAATAACATTATTTTATTTCCAAGAACAAAGTGAATTATAAATAATTACAATATATATTAGCATAGATCTGCATATTTTATTATGAAAAAAATACATATTTTTAATTAATATTTATAGCTTTCTTTCATAATATATCATATTATTTATTATTGTTTATATTTCATGTGCCTTTAATTTAATAATTATTTTAAATTATAGTAATAAACTTCAAATAACTAATACAATTATATATATTAGCTCAATATGTAATTTTAATTTATCTTTATTAATTATGTTTTTTAAATCTAATATATTTGCTATACATTAATATATGCTTATGTGAATTTAATATAATATTTATTAAAACAATATTAATATATTTTAAATTAATTGATACTTTAAAATTTCTTTATAATATAAAAAAATTTCGAATAGGATCATACATATAGTGGTAATGATGGTAAGCCCTTTTAATGGTTGCTATTTAGTAAATATTTTATGTTATATTTTTTTATTTAGAAAAACTTTGTATTCTACCATATTTAATTTTAAGTGAAAGAACTTTTTATTATTATATCAATTTTTATGTATGTGTAATTTTTAATTTTATTTTAAAGTTTAGTATCAAATGTATTATTTTTTTAATTTTTTGAACAAATTAAATGTATTATTTTATTAAAATTCTTTATTATTGTGCCATTTTCTAATTATATGTATTTTTTTTATTTTATTTCAATGTCTTTTAATACATATTGTATTAGAATTATATGTTCCATATATATTTAACATAAAACATCATCAATAATGATTGTAATAACTATTTAAGAATTTTATTATTAAACATATTTATGATACAAATTATTTATATCGATAATTATACTTTCAACTAACTTTATGATAATATATATTTTTTTATATATTTTTTTAAATAATTTATCTTTATAATAATAACATATAATTTTTTTTTCATTTATTTTAAATAAAATTACAGACAATCTTTAATTATATTTATTATACGTGCAACGCACGTCCCAAAACTAGTAATAACTAAAAAGTAATAATAATAAGAGCATTATTATCGGGCTAACAGTGGTGCCCACACCACGGTGGACTGACTACGTGTACTCAAGGGTAATAAATGTGACAAAATTTTAGTGGTACACCTAATTTTAATTTTAAATATATTAAAAATAGTTTAAAAACTAAAAAAAAAACAATTTATAAAAATAAAAAATATATATAAATATTTTTTCTCTTTTTTTTTTTCTTTTTCTTTTTCTTTCTTCTCGACAGAACCCCCCTAACCCTCCTCCTCCTCCTCCTTCTTCTTCTTCTTCTTCTTCTTCTTCCATTTTAAAATTAGGACAAAGATAGACTCATCCAATACCAGCTTAACTTACGAAAAATTCTAATTTAAATATTAGGGGAAAAACATGTTTTTTCAAAGTATCATTCAACACCAGCTTAACTTAACAAAAATTATAATTCAAACATTGGGAGCAAAAACATGTTTTTTCAAAGTATGATCAACAACAATGAAATTCACTATCAAAGGTGCACATCGCCAACTAATGTAAATGAAAAAAACAAAAAGCAGTTACCAATCGATTGAGGATGATACAATGTCGCCGTTATCCAACGCAAGACCCGTGACCTGCAACTGATGGCCCTTGAGAGTGTGGACCTTCTCCCCAGTTCTCAAGTCCCAAACTAGGACCAGCATGTCCATGTCTCCAGACACAATCGCACCATACGTGAATTCTTCAGCATCGAGCAAAATCCATTGCAATGGACCCACGAAGCTTGTATGGTCGAGAAGAGTTTTTTATGCCGAGAATCGTCTCTTGTCGGAGGGGTCCAACGAGCAGAACCTCACGGTTCGATCCCGAGACGAAGTGGCAATACATGCATTGCCGCAAACGCAAATTCTTCGAACCTAAAAACAAATTCTCACCAATCAAGTAACTTAACAAGAAAGAAGAAGAAGAAGAAGAAGAAGAAGAAGAAGAAGAAGAAGAAGAAGAAGAAGAAGAAGAAGAAGAAGAAGAAGAAGAAGAAGAAGAAGAAGAAGGATTAGGGGGGTTCTGTCGAGAAGAAAGAGAAAGAGAAAGAGAAAGAGAAAGAAAAAGAGAAAGAGATTTATTTTTATAAATTGTTTTTTTTAGTTTTTAAATTATTTTTCATATATTTAAAATTAAAATTACGTGGACCACTAAAATTTTGTCACGTGTACTACTGTTGTGTACACGTAGGCAGTTCACCGTGACACTTAACTGTAATTTTTGGACAGAGGGGTACAAAGCAAAGCACAACTAGGGTTCAGAGAGTTATGCTGCCAAAATTTCAGTTTTGTGGTTAACTGTTACAAACCTAAAAGTTAGGGTGGTTTAGCCGCCAATATCCCTTTTAGAAAATATTTTTATTTTTTTAATTTTAAAAACAAAAAACTAATTAAAAAAATATTACTAACACACCCTATATTTACTTATTATTTATCTCATTCCACTTATCGACCTTTAACACACGTCTTTTACTCTGAAATGATTATTATATGAAAATAATTTTCATAAAGCATATACAATCAATATAGAATGTGAAATAATATAAACATATCAAACATATATGCAAACCACACAAGAGATCGAAATACATCTAACTAATGATTCTTTGATCTTCAATCCCACACGGGCTTCAAATCTATACAAAAGAAAAGAAAATGAGTTAGTGTAAGTAATCGAGCTTCTCTACTCTCTTTAGATAGAATTTGATGTTTATACAAAATGAATGAGGAGCTCAGGGACCAGTACCTGATATTTATAGGTGAGATACTCCATTAATATTTGTGCCACATTAATTGTTAGAATATTTTGACAATTAATTTAGAAAATTAAATCAAGAAATAAATTAATTGGAATGATTTGGTTAGGTTTCGGTAGAGTTTCAAGAGGTGTAAAATTTGGGTTTCCTGTTTCCTGCAGAAAATGATTCACCATTTTGGGGCAAACGGTTAATCGTTTCTTGCTAGGAAACCCCAGGGAAACAGTTAACCGTTTTACAAAATGGCAGACTATTTCTAGTGGTGTTTCGAACCCTATTTTTTCATATTTTCTTGATGTTCGAAGTATGGGTACACTACTGATTCATACGTGACTTTTGGGAATAAATTATGGACCTGGAATAGGTTAGGTCATTTGGTTAATCGTTCTTTTGTTGTTATGATATAGGGCCCAAGATCGTTTATCGCTCTCCATACATGTTAACCAACATACTTGAATCGAAACTTGAGCTAAGAAAAGTATATTTGTACCGCATGGCATGAGAAGATGCAATTATTATTGTAATGACTCGATTATGATCGAGATGAAACGGTGATTACTGTTAAAGTGAATTAAGATCATGACGTCATTTGAAATTTTTATCAGGTTTCTAGATTGTTGATTGTTTCATTAGACAATGGCAGTGATATATGGATGTCAGGTTAGGGCATCGACTTGCCTGATTAGGCAATTTGATATATGGATGTCAAGTTAGGGCATCGACTTGCCTGATGAGGCAATGTGATATTATGGAGATGGTTACTTTTTAGATTAATAAATATGATTGGTTTTATTATATAAATATTGGATTGTTATTGTTTAATTATTTTATGATTCTAGTATGGATAATTGATTATTGCATGTGTTTCCTTTATTACTTTTCTTGCTGAGTCTTTGTGACTCACGAGTGCTCTGAAGTGCAGGTAAGAGCAAGAAAAAGTTAGAGTAGCCATCAGGCGACGATCTTCTTCGACGAATGTACATATTGACCTTTTCTGGCTTGTGTGGTCGAGTTGTCAGGAGTTATTTTTGTTGGAATTATTTTACCAGGATCTAGATTTACTAATAATTATATGCTATTAACATCCTAAACATGAACTTGTAAAACAATATGAAATAAACACATATAAAGTTTCAGGAACCTTACAGTGGTTGCAGCAGAATATAATGTCTCCTTCCGCTCAGATCTCTAACCCTTGTATCCTTTCTGTACCAGAGTATCACCAAGATCTGAGCCCGAATCTCCTTATCTTGAAACTGGATTCTTCACAGCCTTACACACTATGATTGAGTACCACTTGATGTGTGTGGGCACTCACTCTTTCACTATAGGCTTCGGTTTTGAAGAGAGGAAGAGAGAGAGAAGGTTTCGAATAGGGTAGGTGAAGAAGGCTCAAATTTTTACTGAAGGAATGAGATGCATCATCTTTTTTCTTTAGCCATCACTACCTATTTATAGGAAACCATTTAGGGTTAGGTTAGATTTAATTAGCATTAAAATAATAAAAAAATAAAGTGGCAAAACCCTTCCCAAGTGGCCGACCATGGATTGTGGGCCCCACTTTGCAATTTTGCCATTTTTTTTTTTCATTTTTCATCTTATTTTCTCAAAAATACTATTTTTCCAATTTAACCACTTAAATGCCAAATCTAATTATTTAATAACTAAAATTAATTATTAAATAATATTGTCATTTAATATATTTATTAATTAGACTTAGCAAAGTCTCTTAATTAACAAATAAACCTTAAAATCTCTTTTCTTCACAATTAAGCCCTACCTTAATTAGTGAAAATTCATAAATTAGACATAGTCTAGTTTTAGAATTATAATTGATTAATTAAAATCAATTAACTGAGTCTTATAAGTAGTATTGTCTCAACTAGTATGGGGACCATGAGCCTATATATCTGAGCTTCCAATAAACAGATTTAGAATTTACCAAGTAAATTCACTAACTTATTAATTCCTCATTGCATCCACCATAGAACTTGGAATTGCACTCTCAATTATATAGAACGCTCTATATGTTCCATGATATAGATACACTATTAAATATCCATTGTTATAATCCCAATAATCAATGATCCTCCATAGATGATCTACATTGTATAGGGATTAATTAACCGTTACACCCTTCAATGTATTTTATCCTTAAAACACTTAGCCACCTATAAATGATATTTCAGTGAACTAACATAATCACTGAAATGAGTACTCAACCATTTATCTCTGTTTAGCCAAACTCAAAGGAAATCATCATTTCACTTCTATGCCCAGATAGAAGCTATAGATTCCATAGCTATGATTAGCGCTCCCACTCAATTGCACTATCATGTTCCCAAAATGTACGTATCACCCTAACCAAAAAGTAGGCTTAACTAACAAATCAAAGAACATGAATAATACTCTTGAGATCGAACCTAACCATGTTAGGATTAAGATCATTTGATCTAGGATTAACTAGGTGATATTGAATTGAATAGATATTACGGTAAATTTATCATATCTAATCCAAGTTCAATATCGGTCCCTTCCAATGCATACTCTATGCATCCAACCCAAGCTTTACTTTAACCAATGCCCTGGAAAGGACATAACACTTATCCAAGGTGCAAGTAAACTATGTTGTAGATTATCATATTAGTTAAACCTTGTGTACTAATAAATTTAGGAATATATATTTAATCACACAATCTTGATTACTTTCCACTGTGCTGACGACACAATAAACAAGAATATTAATGTGATAAGGGTTTGGATGAATTTACAAATCAAATAAACATATAAATGATAATATGAACCAAATGACACATTAAATAAGTGATGAGAATACTTCTGTCTCTTTATTGATAATTAAATGATAGAGATTACATTGAAATAGAGTTTTATTTAGGGCACAAAACCCAACAGTTTTAGGCTGTATGTGCCGTGTATTTTGACTTACTATTGTATATAGTCCTTTTGTAAAACTTTTGTAACAAGGATCCCCACAACAAAATTTTAGTGTCCTTATGTTGTTCATTATTAGGCTTTTATTTTCGTGGATTTTTTTATATTATCACGAATTTTGATAATCAATTAATCTACTATCACTAAACCAGCTTACAAAACCACATACATGTGTTGTCCTTATAGGTTAGGGCGTTACAACTTAGTACCAGAGCAGCCATAGTTTTAAAGGTCCTGAAGGCTGGTTGGATATGTGCATTTGCTGCAAAGACATGTCGACTCGTAGTATAGTAAGTGTTTTGTATTTATTTGCTATTGGATTTCTTGCCTAGATTATTACAAAGCATGCTGAAAAAGTAACATAATGATGACTGTGATAGGAATATATGTGTGATATATGGATATTGATATTGATATCTAGTTAGAAGTTCTGGATCGCAGGTGCATTAGATCATGCAACAACGATCTGGTCGATTGAATCGTGAGCTGAGGCTCGAGGCAGGTGGTGAGGAAGAGAATCCTCCATTGCCTCATAACTGGGAACAAGTGCTTTCTGCCATGCATGACATAATTAGGCAGTGAAGGAAGCAGATTTGAGACCTGAGAGAACAATAGGCTCGTCCTGCACTTATTCTGGCACCTCATGTAGTGCAAAAAAATATGAGGGCCGAGATCTTATGGAACCAATTTATAAGCGGTTTAGGAAACCAAATCCACCTGTGTTTAAGGGTGGCTCAAACCCACTAAAGGTAGAGCAGTAGATGAGTATGAATACCTCTATCTTTGACTTTATGTGGGTTGAGGATAATGATCGAGTCCGATGTGTTGTATACATGTTACGTGATGATGCCAAAATATGGTGGGAGATCGTCTAAAGGCCATGATCTGAATACCATGACTTGAGACATGTTCTAGGAAATATTGTATGAGAATTATTATAACGATTCCATCCATGTCGCCTAAGCAGAGGATTTTGTACGGTTAGTTTAGGGACATAGCATGACTATGATTAAATGTGCTACCAAGTTTGACATGTCGACCAAGTTTTCTTCTAATGAAGTGGCCGCTGAAGCTGCAAGAAAAGCCAAATTCGTTAGAAGCTTGGAGGAATATATTGCTAGGGATGTCATTATGGCAGCTAAACAACCAGGGGTTGTGAAGACTTATCCTCAGATTGTAGATTTAGCTCTTGCTGCTGAGGGAGATGAAGGTTTTGTTCGTAAATAGAGTAATTAAAGAAGGGATGCGTGTAAGATGAGTAATTTTCACCCCAAAAATATTAACCAAAGCACCATGAGAATGTGAATTAATTAACTCGACTACCAAGGCATATTTAAGACTTTAAAAAGTGCACTACCTAACTAATAGTAGCTCAACCATTTAAGGCAATGAAATTCTTCATTATTAGCTTCCAAGAACATGATACTATCATCCACAAAAATAAATGTGAAACCCGCACTCCATTCCTACCAAATCACAGACCATTTATATTAGTACGGGCCTCCACCGCTTGAATCAAACAAGATTAAGCCTCCTCAAAAAACATAAAGAGAAAAAGTGATAAAGGATCTCCTTGGCGCAAGTCCCTTCCTAGAATAAGACTTCCCTTCACGTCCCATTAATAAGGAAGGAAAAGGAAACTGAGGTGACACAATTCATAATCTTAGCTGCCCATCTCTAATCATAACCTAACCTTTTCATCGTCACTTCCACAAACAACCACTCCGCCCTATCATACACTTTGGACATATCCTATTTAAGCGCCACCTTCTTACCATTACCAATTTGATCCTTATGCATGCAATTCATGCATTCAAATTCTATAATAACATTATGATGAATCAATCTTTCACTCATAAATGCACTTTAAGATCCAAAAATAACATTATTCCCAAAAGTATTTAGAAATAATTTTACAGACAACATTACACAAAGTGATTGGACAAAACTCTTCAATCTTAAGTGACTTAACTGTGAGCTACCAAAGTTTCATTAAGCTATTGTAAAGAAACTCCGTTATTTAACACCTCTAGACATACCTGACAAACATCTCCTCGCGTAGTGTCCCAAAACTTTTTATAAAATAAAGTAGGCAACCATCCTTCTTAGGAGCTTTTAAAGTGCTCATACCTTTCACTGCCTGCACCACAATCGTCCTCGGTAAACAAAGCCATGAGAGCTAAATTAATCTCATCTGTGACCTTAGTAGGAACCTACCAAACCACTTCCTCAATCCATGCCATTCCAGGTTTTGTAGTTGTGAATAGCAAGTTGTAATATCGCTATATAACCTTAAAGATCCCCTCTCCAGTCTTTTGTTCGATTACCATCTCATCCATAAGAGAGTCGATACGATTTTTTTTTGGAAGCCTTATGATAGAAGTACTTAGTATTATGCTTGTCGCACTTCATGCACACTGCCTTACGACGTTATCTCTAATACGTCTCCTTGTTCCCTAATATCCCATTAAGATGCTTTTCTTTTTTTTTTTTTGATAATTTCCAATTGCCTAGATTGATGTTAGCGATAACTCATCAATTTTTTATTTGCTCACATCAATATTCTTAAACATCTCCTTCCTTTTAGCAATATTCCACCCAAGCAAACATTTGCATACATCTCATATTTTTAGCTTTCAACATGGTAGGGGTAACACAAGAAATCCCATAATTCCATTTTTCTTTAACAACCATCTCACACTCTACCTCCTCATACCAGGTCTCTTCAAAATAAAATCTAAAATGTTTCTTTTTCAAGAACCATCACCATACTGAACAATATTCTGACAAAAAGAAATAATCATTGCTTTATGATTAGAACACCACCAATCCAAGTATTAAAAATTTTCATTTAGAAAAGTATCACATCAATCCATAGCAAATAATATATCAAACTTTTCCAATACAAAAACTGCAAAATCACGATGACCATTTCACCAAGAGAAGGTATTATGGTCCTTCCATAAATCTTTGAAAGAAGAATAATCTAGAGAATGTTAGAACCTTGCCATCACTTCAAGAACTTGTGGCGAACCACCCTGCTTTTAGAATTAGACAAGATTTCATTCATATCCCCTCCACATATCCATGGCCCGTGCAGACTATCACCACTATGCTCCAACAACTACTAGGTTAAAAACCTTTGAGAAGCATATGGATTACCATATACTCTAGTGAATCTAAAACATACGCCATTAGTATTACGAATAATAGAGTCAATGTGGAACCTCAAAGACGACTCAATACTCACTTCCAGTATTGCCTTCCACATTAAAAGTAACCCACCTCCATCTAATTCTATCAACAGTAAATAAAAAATCAAATCCAAGATTCCTCACCACCTCTTCAGCCTGTCTGCAAGTTAACTTACTTTCAGAAATAAAAATCAATTATGCTTTCAATATCTCACAGTGGGAATTAGGAGCAAACAATGTACAATAATTCCCCAAACATTGTACTTTCCAACATAATATTTTCATTGTTCTCGGTGGCCTTGGACACCAAAGATTGCCTCTTTAGAATTAAGGGGAAGAGAAGAACAATTCTTAAGAATAGAAAGTACCTTCAGAGTCACAATTAGCATTATCCATTTCAAATTTCAAAGCTCCATCATTAGAGTCGTGTAACTCAAAATCACGGTCATCACGATTAATCCTCTTATCATCCACAACCTTTATCCTCAACCTTCTTGCTTGCTATTTGATCGAGAGTTTCTTCTTCTTACCATCGTCTGAAATCAACTCACCTTCCTTCATTGAGCTTCCTACCACAAAAACCCCTAATTTCTCTCCCATCTCCAATAGCGGGTCTTCTATGCACATCTCCATCTCGCACCACCTTTTTTTTTGTCTCTCTGTGGATATCAACAAATCCCACAGGAATAACCTCACCTAGATTTTGTTTACCTCATTCTACCAAAATTGCAAGAGAAGAAGTCATTTTCTTCGTTGAGCGAGATGACTGTCTCTTCCAAGTTGGGTCAACTTGTTCCTGAACTTTCACCCCAAAGTAACTATGTTTATTCTTTTACTTTGGATTAGAGAGTGGACTATTGGTCTTCAAAGCTTAGAATAGAAATTCACGCCCATGAGTAATATTATTTATATCTGAAGGTCCATCCATTAAAACATCTCCTTCATCCTATCAGCCCACTACCACCTCACACCATTGACCATCCCTCAATTCTACCGTGTTTTCTACCTTCAATCTTACATCATCGTTTGTCACATCAGCTTTATAGACATGATCTTTTCCATAATCATCAATAATACTCCCATTTCTTTACCCATGATTAGAGCACCCTTAGATCGTGGAGAAATTATATCCGCTATCGACCTAGAGGCACTTGAACTTCCCTGGCCACCATGAATGAAGCCAATCCCAAGAATGAACTAATTCTGCTACTTCGTATGACTTCTAGGCATTAGTGGCTCTTCAACCGTGAAGCAATCCTTTCTCTTATCATTTGACTTTAGCCATTCACCATATAAGGGAACAAGACTACACTGTAAACATTTTTCTAAAACCATTTCATTGGAGTAAGATTTTTGTTCATGACCCTAGTATCCATAGCGGAGGCAAAGTAAAGGGAGATAGTCAAATTTGAACTGGACCCAATTTTCTTCCCATCAACTGGTAAAAATTTCCCAACAAAGGCAGATGTAAAAAAGATCAAATTCAATCCGAATTTTGACTTCCTGTTTCATTATCATTACTTGAATATTCTCACATTTAATGTCAAGAACCTTCCTTGCCATTTTTCCTATTTTCATAGCATTATTTTTAGTGAGCAACTTTGGATGGAAATTCGTCAAACGAACCCAATAACCAAAACTACCCAGTCTCGCGTCACACAAGTTCCAAGATTAGGGCCACAACTTACAAAGCATTAGTCCCCTCTTAAAAGTCCATAATGCTTTGTCAAAAACTATTTTAGGAAGCCAACAAATGTGATGTCATCCTCGAAAGCAAGCACATGAACATCCTAACACTCAGAGACCTCTCAAATTTGACCAAATACTGTCTTAATAAAATTTCTTTTACACTTACATTTAAAAATGATTCGTCCTATCACTGACAGTTTCCAAATGTCCTCCACAATTACATTGCTCCTCTCACAGGTTGCCATAGTTAATAGAGATGATCAAATAAAGGGCTACAAAAACAAGCATAGAACACACAAGGTCAAAGAGAGTCTAACTTTTTAGTTTATATACATGTATTTATATTTTTTAAATTGTTATTTATTTATTTTTATATATAATTATAACCTAATTTGACAAAAAAAATTTATTTTCAATACCTTATAAAATTATCTTTACAGAAATTATTTAACCACACTAAGTAAAACATGAGTTATATTTATATTTAAACTATGTAACTGCTTATTGCATTTTACATTTTGATAAAACTATCAAGTTTGCCACAATATGACGTAAGGCCGTCTTAAATATTTTGGAGGCCTTGTTCTAATCTTTTAAATTAGGCTCCTACAAAATAATATAATTTATAAATAATATTTTTAAATATTATCATACGGTTATATATTTTACAAAATACCAAAACACTTCAATTATTTTATTAAAATTGTTTTTGATTCCAATACAATAAAAAAATGATAGAAAAAAATATGAAAAGTTTGAAAAAAAAAATAATAAATAACACTTAATGACAAGTTGTTAGCCCTTTAAAAAGTTGGATTCACTAAAAAAAACTAAAAGGCATTAAAGAAAAGGAAATTTTTTATTTATATACTTTAAATATAATCTATTATTAATATTGCCGTCAATTAATTTAATGACTTTTTATTAACGCTCCACATCATCATCCCTACCGAGAATTAAAAAAAAAACAATACCAGAATTGCAAACATGAAACTTGCAAAATCGTCATCACGCGCCGTGCTCCTCTATTATCCACGGAATTGCATCATTTCAATCGCACATGTGTAATTGACTAACAAGGAAACCTATAAAACTATAACTCAAAGGATTCTCGCCATTCAAACCATTCTCAGAGAAGAAAAACCATTGATGAACAAAAAAGCTCGATTACCGACTCATCAACCATTGAATCTCGAACTCCTTCCTCAAAACTACAATCATATCAGCGAAATCATTCACTGCGACTGTAAATAAATTCAAAATTGCACACATCGAAATCTTCTCAAGAACTGAAAAAAAACTCCATTAGTGAACAAAAAAAAAGCTTCAGTCGCATACATCACAACTTTGATCATTCAATTTTCAGAACCAACAAGCAATCACTCATTCTACCATTCGACATATCAACCAAACAGTCAACACAACAATGCAATCAACAATCAGAAATTCATCAAAATTTACGTTTCGCACCATACTCAACAAAACATACATCAAATATTGCAGAATCTGTACATGCATGTAGCGCTCAAAGAAGTAAGAGAGTTAGCAACTTTATTTGAATGTCTTCAATCTTTGGTACAAAAATGATATTGAGACAACAAGAATATAATATTATCTACATTCACATACTTGACAACTATTCCAGAAAAATGCTATGTAAAATTAGAGATATGAGCTTGAAATACAAGGTAACAATTTTGTTTATTTTGTATTATCTTGTAACAAAATAAACCTACTAGTTTATTACTATATGTAGAAAATGATACACCTTATAAAAAACTCTGCATATATGTTTACAAGGTAGTTTATAAAAAACACAAATACATGAATTCTTGAACTAAAGTATATATGCACATAATCATTTATCATAATGACATCTTAAACTGTAAAGTAACAACCTATTGTTTTACCTTATAACTATTTGTACAACATAATCTATAAATGAACCTACTAGTTTATTACTGTATGCATATCATAATAAACCTTATAAAATATAAAATGCACGCATTCTTAAAATAGCATGTATATCCACATAATAATATAGTATATTAATATTTTATTATTTTATAAACTACCTTGTAAACATATTTATATATATTTTATTTAATCAACTTATTGGTTTATTGATGCATATCGACAAATAATACATTAATGCATGCGAGTATACATGTTAATCTAATCTCATAAATAATTAACAAAAACATTACTCATTTATAGCTTCAATTAAAATATTTATTTTTATAGGTAGAAACGTTAAACCTGCTTGTATACAAAGTACATGATTGTACCGACTCATACATGGTAAACCTAGATAACAAAACTTATAGTTGTCGGAAATTTGAATATGATGAAATGTCTTACTCATATGCAATGCTTGTATAAAGCTCAACATACATCTTCTTCCCAGTAAACTCTGAACCAGACTCATATCCATTAAACTCCTTCCTCATACAATGCACAAAAAGCTCAACACACATCTTCTTCCGAACAACATTCATATTCAAAGATTTGGGGACATGGTTGATCATTTCATGTATAAAGTATTCAACATACTTTATAATGAATACACCACAGTCACTACTAAAAATACAAGAACAATACACATTTAATATCATTGTAAACTATAGAATTAATAAATATATATAAAAAGTAAACAGCATAGTTACCACTGATCTTGTTGTGACAATTTATCCACAAATACAGCTTCCAAAGAATTCGTCTCACTTACTCTTTGAAAATACTTTGTGTTCTTGTCAATATCCAACCTCCGACCATAGAAGTTCACATGAGATAGCAAAATGGATAGAAGAACAGCAAAAGCTTTCACAAAATTAGTGTTCTTACTCCGGCAAAAATATTATTATTATGGAAGAAAATCATCTTACCCTAAATACGATTCTCAAGTTTATTAAAATATTTCTTCCACTCCTGTAAAAACATAAAAAATAACACAATAATATAAAATATTATAAACTATCTTGTATACATATTCAACAAATACATTATTATACCTCAATCTATCTAAGTATACATCGTAAATCGAATTATACAATATACATTATCTAATAAGATTTACACAAAAATTAAATCGGTATAAATAATATACCTTACTGTATACTATACATATATAAATTCGAGTCAGCCTCATAATGCAAACAGACACTCAAAAAACTAACTTAATAAATAACAAACCAAATAACACTTGCAATATACATATATTCTAAACTATTACGTATGCAATTTTACAAACATACACCCCTACACCTAATCTAAGTATACATCCCAAATCAGAGAACATAATATACATTAATTTATACAATATACAGATATTTAGTATACAAAAATATGCACAATATACACTAATTTATACAATACACACAAACAAAAATCCTTATAGACAACACACCTTATTGTATACTATATACACACGAAATACGAAACGATTACATACTTTAAACTAAAACACAAAAACTTAAACTGGTAAACCATAAATCAAATAATAACTATTATGTATATATTTTAACAATAATACATTACAATAACTACATATACATCAATATATACAATAAACGTTAACTTATACAATCTGTATGTAAATTAAAATATTATATACAATACACTTTACTGTATATTATGTATACATAATGCACAAATCAAATACATAACTAACCCCAAAACTCACAAACATTAACTAAAAAATACAAAAACAAAAGTAATCTATATATAATCATACTTAAAATTCGATAAAATACTAATAAATCAAAAAATAAAACAGCAAATAAATCAAAATAATCACAAAAAAACACTATCTTAGACCAAACGCTTACAAGAATTCAAACACATACCAAATCCTAAACAATCGAACCATCAATACACCGATCCAAACTAAAATAAACCAAAAAAATTATTAAAAAACAACACTACCTTAACCTAAACCCTTATAAGAATTCAAACACATAGCGAATCTTAAACAATCGAACCATCAATACACCGATCCAAACAAAAATAAACCAAAAAAATTATAAAAAAAAAATTATAAATACATTAATGCTATCGGAACTACAATCTCTTCATCACTATTAACATACTCAGCTTCATCTTCCTTTATCACTTTGCTTCATCCTTTTCGAAGCTCGATCTACATATTTCTCCCTTCTTAATTAGATCCATTTACATTCTTCTTCCTCTTCCTTGAAACATCCGATTCCCCACTACCATTATCCTCAGACATTGTTTCTTTCATTTTTCTCTTTTGATTCATCGTCTTAGAAGATATAGAGGGAGAATGTGATGAACGTGTTTTCACCATTACTAAGAAATTATAGAAAAAAATAAAAATAAATGCAATGGGTACCATGTTTTATAAGAGGTAGTTTTGCAAAATATGTTTACAAAGGAGGTTTACAGAAGGAGGCATGATCACGCACTCTGCACCTCATGACGCACGTCACATCCAACTGTCGTTGACATCATCCATTTCTTCAGCGTGTTCAAAAAGTACTAGAAATGGATTAAATTTTAAAAACGGTATAAAGTAGCGGTAATATTAATAATTAGAAAAACTAAGTTATTATTGGGACTAAATACACAAACATCCATTCACATGTGTAAATTTCAAAATATATATTGGCCTCTTTATTTTTTGGGGGCTCTGTACAGTAGCTCAACTTGCACACTATAAGAACCGGCCCTAGTCTGACATAATTATTTTATTTAAATATTATAAATTTATAATATATTAATTTGTAGAAACATATAGAATAATCAAACAAAAAAAAATTTAAAAATACCTTTTTAGTATATATATGCCATTCACACTATATATAAATATGTTCATTTGGAAACAAAGTAGAGTTTTGGTTTAGAGGTTTTGCATCCATTATTTAGAATCTATTTTTGTAGTGGGTGGCTGTCAAATTAGTGTTATAGATTCGACTATATTTATATATTATATATAGGCTCACTTTTGCAAATTGCAATTAACTTTATGATTAAAATGAAATTTACGTGCATGAAATGAAATATTAAAATGCGGCTGCGAGTGGGTACTAATTAATACTCGACCACTAGGTAATTAATTATTAATTTATGTAAGTTTTTATTATATAATGAATGAAGTACTGAAGACAAACTCTTTTTATATTTTTTTTGTTTATCATTGGAATTTTAATAATCATTGATTTAAAAAATAAAATAAAATTAATGATCATTCATGTGTGGATAGTGGGTATATAAGTAAGGAAATAAATTATTCAAAAAAAAAAAAGTAAGGAAATAAATTAATATAAATAGATGTTTATCTAGAATATTTAACTAACTTAAGAGAATAAATAAATTCCTTCAAAAAAAAAAAAAGAGAATAAATATATAATATATATTGTTCTTCTAGTCTGAGTTGTTTTGGCATGGATATGATAGATAGATAATGAGTATTAATGCAAGATACACTTAAACTGTACACATTTATTATATATTGTGGATAAATATTAACTATTTAGAGTAATTTGTGGTATAAATACTTAAATTTTATGTCAAGTAGCAGATAAATACTTAAGTCGTATTTTTGGCGGTAAAAATACCTTCTGTCACTAGTGTGGAACTTCCGTAGGTACCTGGACGTTATGTGCCAGGTTAGTGGCCACGTGTCATTCTTTGATTAGTCTCCGTCATTTAATTTTAAATTTTTATTTGTAAATCAATTTAAAAATTAAAAATAAAACAAAAATAATTTTAAATTATAATAAAATAATAAATATTTAATATTCATATTTTTAATTAAATTAAAATAAAATAAATTAAAACTCAAAACCTAAAACCTAAAACTAAAAAATAAACACAAAAGAAAATTTCACAAACACCAGTAATCTTGCCCTTTTCTTCTTTGTCCCCTTCATCGTCCTCTTCTTCTTCACTGCCATTTTCTTCTTGCTGAAAACCAGTAATCTTCGTCCCCTTCATCTGGGTACGCCATTCTGTTCCCAAAAACCATTTGGGTCAATCTATGTCACTACAGAAGCCTCCATCGAAAAGCAGACCTCGAAAAAGTGGGTCCTTTAGCTTCCCTCCTCAAATCCCACTCCGTGGTTCGGTTCCGAGGACCAGACACCGTCAAGTTCCTCCAGGGACTGTTGACCAACGATGTACGAAGATTAGATGAACCCGCGAGTGAGAAGGATTCATCGACTCTGGTCACGCCCAATTTGGCTACGGTCCCCGCTCCACCCATGTACACTGCACTGCTCAGTCCTCAGGGGAGATTCTTGTACGCCATGGTTCTGTATAGACCGGCGGTGGCGAGAGCTGATGATAAGCTTAATGAAGCTAGATCAGGACCCGGGTCTAACCCAGATGAGGCTTTTGAGCTCTTTGCTGATGTTGATGCTTTTGTCTTGGATGAGCTCTTGAACACCTTAAAAAGGTAAGGTTTTTTCTTTGTGCCTCTTCTTCGAGAAAGTCATTGTTGTCAATTTGATTTTGCTAGATAGATGTTGGTGAGTGATGAGGTTTTCGATCGCATTTGATGTTGCTACAGGTAGATCTGAGTAAAAAAAAATTGGGGAAGAACAATGGATGAATTTGAATTGGGGTTAGAAATTTTTTGGGTTCGGGAGCAATGGATGAATTTGAATGTATATTAAATGTGTTTAATTTTATTTTAAGTATGTAATTTAGTTTTCTAATACATTATGTTTAATTGTAATATAATTTTTATATTTTTTAATAATTTTTTTGATATTAAAAATACTTTTTAAATGTTTAAATTAATTTTTTAAATAAAATATATAAATTAAATGACGTGGACTAATCAAAGAATGACACGTGGCCACTAACCTGGCACATAATGGCCAGGTACCTATGGAAGTTCCACACTAGTGACGGAAGGTATTTTTACCGCCAAAAATACGACTTAGGTATTTATCTGCTACTCGGCATAAAACTTAGATATTTATACCGCAAATTACTCTAACTATTTATATTATTAAGTGACGTACAGCATTACTTTTAATTGTATTTTTACTACTACAAAGTTTTAAGAGGTACTTTTTTTAGTTGATTAATAAATAATTGATGCCATATAATGTAGCTAACTATAAAATTTTAATTAAAACCACATACAGTATTGATTATTTTGTAATAATCGACATTATAGGGTGATAAATTTTTAATAAAACTACATTTAACGTCGATTATTTGATAATAACTGACGATATAAGGACACGCATTGGCTGACACGTGTTTTCTATGGCGTCAATTATTATTAAATAATTGACGCCATAGGAATTATATAACCCTAATCAGACCTTCATCTTCTCTCCAAACAAAATAACGTGGTAAAAATTGCAAACTATACCGCACCGCGGTTTGACAAAATACAAAATTATAATTGTACCGCAAAATATTTCAAATTACATTTATTGTGTAGTGCGAGCAGTTTGTGCAGTGTGAGTGGTTTAACACACCTCTACTTTATGTGATCTATTTCCTTCTAATACCCCAACCAAAGGAGTGATATACACTGTCTTTCACCAATTCTAATAATTAAAACAAGGTGTTGATAGATTTTATATATTTTCTTATTTGTTAATTTAAAATGATAGATTCGATATGTTAAAAATGGATTTTTTTTTAGTGTAATAGTATTGTAATTAATTATTAGGGGTTTTCACTAAGCTATAGTAGTCTTGGTGGCTTGTTAAAAACGTGTGTTAGTTATACCGAACAAAACATGTACATATTACATAAATTTGAAATTTGTTAAGGACCAACCAGGCAGATGTTTCATATATAATATTAGTGTTTGATAAATATTCTCAAAAGTACCAACTAAGCACATGTGTCCCGGACCCATATACCTAGCTATCTAGAGAAATAAGTCCTATATAAAGCAACATATGTTTCGATCTTGTAGTAAACATATACATACAACTCTTTTCTTGTCTTGTCTAGCTTTGTGTTAAATATGGCTATACAAGTCCCCAACATGAGCGGAAACTATACGAGGAAGGCGGTGGTGGCAGTCAAGTCCAAACTTGTTGAGGTTGAATGGACGAAAGAGCAACTAAGGAGTAAGTTCATAAGTGAGGACATGGATGGAGATGGAAAGCTGTCCAAGAATGAGATCAAGAAAGTGTTCAAAGATCTTGGTTCCTCTAGCGGCTTTTACAGAGCCAAGAAAGCTCTGTGGCGTGCCGATGCCGATGATAACGGTTATATTAATATCAATGATCACGAATTCGAAGACCTCCTCCAGTATGCCTATGATTGTGGCTATAAAGTTAAACCTTAAACTATCTCTATATATGGTATGTATGTGTACATGTATTTATATATTTCAATATTGTCATCCCTTTTCAAGAATTTTAATTTAAGTACTAATTATATATGCATTACTAATACAAATATATCTATTGTAAGTATTTTGTATTAGCTGTTGTGCTGAGCAGTCTTGATTACTCTAAGTATATACATATATATAATAAAAGAAGGTGGGCTTACTCCTACCTTTAATTCTTCTTTGTTAGTTTATTACTAAATATGGTGTAATTACAAATAAAGTTTAAAAAAAAGGAAAAAGGAAAAGGAAAAAATTAACAAACAGTATTCCTCTTATTATCTATCTAGAAACCCTTTGTTTCCTCCTAAGTTTTCCAACCATCTCTAGTTGTGGGACCAAAGGTCCACCATTTTACGTAAATTAATGTTAATTAATTTGTTAATTATATTTGTATAATCTGTCAAGAAACTCGTACGAAAAGGAAATTATAAAGGGGTTTTTTTATTTTTACATTTTTTTTTTGTATTTTTATAAAATTATACATAGAAACTCTTATTACAACTAGCGCTGCAACCTAAATTGCAACAAAGAATCGTATATAAACCTCTATTGCAACTAGCGCTGCAACCATTTTAAAAACCAAAATCGTAAATTTAAAAAAAAAAAAAGTTAAAAAAAATAATATATGAGATAATTCTCCAATTATAAAATCTTCTACATCATCATCATATATGTAAGTCTTGCTAAGCGTCAAATAAGTTCTTAGTTGGAATTTCTTATTGTTTTATCATTTTTAAAAGCCTTTAATTAGTGATTTTGCATAATATTATTAAATTAGAATATGTAAAATTAATATTTAATTATATTAATAATCATATGATATTTTGTAACACTACTATTAGTGCCTTAATTTTAATTAGTATTTCTTTAAGGTTTTTTTTTTTGCACTATCCTATATATACGTCCAACACCACAAAATATGTCATATGGCCACATTAAGTTAAGTACTATATTTAAATTTTGACGACTACAAATTGAAAAAAAAAAAATTAAAGCAATGAAATTATATATTTTGAAAAGAATTTAACAAGATGTATGGGATCTTTGTTGCGTATGGACACATTGATTAATAGTTGTAATCAACAAGGATCTAGTGAATTTTTTTAGTGAAAAAGGTACATAAAGTTACCAAAAGAGTAATTTTGTTAGTTTCTTTCCTTTAGTTTTGTTGAGTGAGATATGACACATTTAAAATATTTGTGATTGGTCCAACTCAAATTTTTTTTGAAAAATTTATTGCTTATTAATTTTAATAAAAATAAAATAAAATTTAAAACATCAAATGATAACTAACTTCAATTATAAAAAATATATATAAAAAAATTTTATTAAAAAATTATATATACTAAAAAACTACTACTTTTAGTGACAACATTTTAGTCACAACTTAAATTTTTTGTGACTAAATGTGACTTTTAGTCACAAAAAAATGTTACTTGTGACTAAAATATAGTATTTAGTTACAAGTTGTCACTAATTTAATTTTAATCACAACAAGTATTGTGACTAAAAATATATTTAGTCACAATTTTTTTACTTTTAATCACAAATTTTGTTGTGATTAAAAATAAGATTTTTTGTATATATGTTACACCAAAATTAAAACAAAAATTAATAAAAACAACACTTAAAATTATTTTTTCACATCCCTCTCTCCTTGATTATTGTCCCTCTCCCTCTTCGATCTTCTTCTTCTTCCCCAACTTCTCGTTCCTCCTTTTCGTTCTTCCTCCTCATCCTTTACCACCATGCGCAGAGGGGCAACTCCTAAGCGACAAGCTTCGCACTTTGACTATTGTTCCTTATAGTGTTTAACTAATAAAAAAAATATTAATATCCAGTGTGATGTTTAAACTTATTAATTACTTTTTTTTTTATTCTTCTAATTAACTAATAAAAAGGTAGTACATTAACTAATAAAAAGTTCGTGCTCAATGACATTATTTTGTTGGTATAGCTCACATTTTAGCTAAATTTAAAACTATTTGGTGTCCATGTTTATTTACTTGTAGTAGGAACCTTTTATTGTGGCTGATGCCAATTATCAATGTTATTCTTAGTCCTGGACCACCTTTTTTCTTTTTTTTTTTTGAAATATTTGATCTAAAGACAATATTCTCAAAGGCTTTTAAGAAAACCTTATAAAAGAGTATCAAAAAACTAATTGCTTTAAAGAGGAAAAGATGAAGAAAAATTCTAAGATTGCTCTTTCACCACCGAGATGTCCATCTACATCAACAATCCCAAAATTACTTGCACAGTTGCACCGAATAGCGAGCATCAGTGAACCGTACTAGTAACTGTTGATTAAAGATTATATAATTTTATTATTTTCATGATTATTTCTTTTATGGCTAATGATCTTATTTCTATGTACAATACAAGTCACAACCTCATATATGAATAAAGAATTTTTTGATATTTATATATTAATTATTAATCACTAATATTCAACCATATATCAAATTGTTCAACTTATATTTATAATCAAAAATGTCTTTACTTGTTTTTCAAGACATAAATTATAACAGTCTATACTCCAACATTATCGACCAATAATAGAGACCGTAAGTTACATTGACATGCACTCCTTCTCCTACTCACTATTTTAAGATTAATGTGTTTTACATATTAACCACTTTAATCTATATGATTAATTTATTTATAATAAAACAGTCTGATTTTATCAATAAATAAATTACTTATGATAAACATTAAATATTATTTGAAACTCTTTTTAAATACAATAGTGAATTTTATTTTACCAAGTCATATAAATTAATTAAAATTATTCAATTTACATGCTTTTTGTTTTAAACAAAAACAATAAGCATATAAACACAAAGAACAATCCTAATATATTATGTTTTTACAATTAGATGCATAATAGTTAAACAGTGTGAGATTTTCATATATAGGATGTCATTCACTAATGCATGATTATGTTGTCAATCAACTATCAATGAACATTCCTTCCAAAAAAAACTATCAATAAACATTTATTTAAATTTAAATAAATAAACAATGATGATGAACCGAGTAATAATTGAGTATTTTTTTTTTTAATTTACAACCTTTATAAATATTAGAAATTAATTACAAAAAAAAAATGTTCCATCTTCTTTTATCTCCATAGGGGCAATTCTATAATTTTGTAAGATCACCTCAAACCCATAAATTAATTAAAATAATTCTAATTAATTAAAAAAAATTATCCACAGTAATTTTTTTTTCTTTCTTTTAATTATATTTAATCAAATAATAATATCTATTTTATTATTTAATAAAACTTAAGATGTATTAAACAATTAAAATTGGTTTCAAATTCAAAAACCAAAAACAGTTTTATTTCAATTAAACATAATTAAAATAAATGTAATTTAAAGATAAAATTTATTTAATAAAAAAATAAATAGAAAACTTATAGTGCATATAGAGTATGTATATATGCATATACACATATATACATACTAGCAAAAATTACGTGCGAGGCACGTATACTAAATTTTATGCTAGTTTTTTTCTATGTTATTTGAAAGTGATACAATTAAAAATTAAAGAAAAAATATTATTAGTTATTAAGTGAGATTATTATTATGTGTATCCAAATATTATAGTTTATAATGTTGTCAATTAAAAATGAATACCGAATGCAATATGTTAGTGTTTAAGAAAGCTTGATGATTTAAATATGTTCTTAAGTTAATCCAAAAATAAATTAAAAATTGATGTTCCAATACTTAAAGAAACATTACTTAAATGGGTGTAAGATAAAAAGAAAATTAAAAATCAATCTCTAAATTGTTGATAATTAAAGATAGCATTTGTCTAAAAATTGTAGATAAGAAAACTAATGATATCATTGGTGGATTTCAATCTTCATTTGCTTCGATAGAGACAATAGTGTAATTTTTGTATTTTGCAATTTTCATTCTACCCAGGTCCGCATATATGTGGATTGTCTATTTTTTCGTTGATAAATTGAATATGGTAGTGTCGACAAAAAGTGAAAGCATGTTTAACAAAAAGTGATAGTATTCTATAACAAAATACTATTAAATTATTTGAATTTAAATTATTTTAAAATACTATATTTTATGAAAATAAAACTCTATACGATTAAAATTTCATATTTATCTTTATTCAAAAAGAAAAAAAAAATGAAAAGTTTCTATTGTTATCTCTACTGCCTTTCTAGATGTGAATAATGGTCTATTCTTTCTTCCATATTCTTCTTTATTTTTTGTATATTGTGTTTGCAGCATATATGTAAATTATTACGTAACTTTAAAAAACTTTGCTCCTGGAAACTAATGCATATGTCGAGCACTTAGAATCATTTGTTAGTTGTAAACTTTGTTGGGTTTTCTTTGCCATTGATGCTTAGTTTTGTAAACTTTAATAAAAGTCACGCTTCTTTTTTTTTTTATTATTATTACTTATATATTTTGTTATTAAGTTGTGAAGAAGAAAAAAGAAAAGTGTGGATTGGAATATTATTTGTGATCCCATGGGAATGTCCAAATTGTAATAGGAAAAGGAATACAATAAATATTAAAGAAAACTCAATCGTAGATGTACAACAGCAAAAACCCAATCATATTTTTTTTTGATTTAATATGATTTATTTTATTATATATAAATAAAAAGTGACCATGAATTTCTCATAAAACATTTTACTTGTAATAATAAACCATTTTATTTTTAATATAAATAAAAAGTCACTCATAAATTTCTCATAAACCAAGAATTCTGTTATATAGGCACAGTGGTTAATGGCTCTGGGAGGAGCCACCATGGCCATTGGTGGCATGGCTAGACTGATAGGATAGTCATGTCCTTAGTTGCGATTGCAAGAACAAATAGGCCCAAGAGGGCAATGCAAACGTGGACTGAAGGTCTTGGGCAGGATTAGTGGGCAACAAAGAAGACCAAGAGGTCTATTTGATCTCAATCGCACGTCCCTAATGCCAAGGGGCTCCATCAGCAGCAATGCCCAATTGTGACTGCTCCAACAAGTTTTGGGTTTGAATCCTGTGATGAACTCGTCAAGTTGCCATGGTACTTGGTGCTCTTCAGTCGAAGGGCATGGAACCCAAGACGGTGGCACCACCCTGCATGGCTGGGCTTCAACGTGAACCCGAGCTCCATGCAATGATGTTACCTGGGCTTCAATGTTCCATCTTCTTTTATCTCCATAGGGGCAATTCTATAATTTTTTTTATATTGTATGTAATTTTTTAAATGTTAGTATACATAAATGTTTAAAGATAAATATTTTATATAATATTAGCTCTTGAGTATTCTTGATAAGTAAAATGGTAAAAAACTTAAATATATTTAATATTAAATTTATATTTATTATTTTAAAGAAAAAAATTACAAATTTATATTTTAAAGTATTACTGGCGGATTGATCCGGTGCTAATAATAGTGTGAGTTTAATGATCTGACACTATTATTAGCGGCGCGCAGGTGTGTCAGTCCGCCACTAATAATAGTTATTAGCGACCAGGTATTACCAGCGGATTATTACCGGCGGACCCCGCCGTATTACTCTTTAGCGGCGGAAAATTGAATTATTACCAGCGGAGTGGTCAGCCTCTAATAATCATAATTGTTGTAGTGCGGGATTCTATGGATTTCGAGCTACGTGTTCGTGAGGATTACATTGTATTACATAAAAAAATCATTACATAAAAAAATTTATGCCCCAATAATGATTTATATTAATTTTTCTAGAAAAAACAAAAGTAATTTTTACACTCAATATTACCATATAACTAACGATCTATCATCACCCAAACATTCATTATATATATTAGAATTCATCATTTTTGTGAAACTAAATTAGGTGTGCATCAGAAGCATTTTAGTGATTATCATCTTGCCACATCCTAAGATCCTCCACATGTACATACATAAATAAGAAAACAAAAGATGAATAGAAAATTTACCTCTTAATAATCTATTAAGTGTCATTGTTATCTTTTCGTAAATTGTATTCGTAATAACACTCACACTACGATCTTTCAAATCAATCACAACATAAAAGAATCAGAGTGGGATGATAGAATACACAAAAATGATAATGTTCTTATTTTCTAGGTTATCCTATGGGAATGAAAGCTTATAAGTTACTTGACCTCAATACTAATAGGATTTTTTGTTCTAGGGATGTAATATTCTATGAGCAAATTTTTCCTTTTCTTAAAACCAGTCAAGTATCACCTGGTTTTTTTGATTTCTTCCCTGTTGATGCTTCCCAAACCAGTATGGATTTTTCTCACACCAGACCTGATGCACAGCGTGCGTCTTCTTCCTGGTCAGCCCCTCCCATTGTTGACAACAATGACAATCAACCTTCCTATCCAACTAGTCATTCCAGACCCGATCCTATTTCTCAGAATGAAAATGTTCATTCTAGACCTGCTGCTATTTCTCAGGATGACATTGTTGATATTCCCCAGCAGGTTGTTCATACCAGACCTACTCGAACAATTCAGAAACCATCTTATTTGCAGGATTATCACTGTTATTTGTCCACCAATATATTCTGTGCACACACAGGAGACAAAGTTTCCACTAACCATTCTATTGCTGAGATTGTTAATTACAGCAGGTGATCACCTCAATTCAGAGCCATTGTGTTAGCTATTTCAAGCCACTATGAACCAGAATTTTTCCACCAAGCTCATGGCATACCTGTTTGGGATAATGCTATGGACAATGAAATTGAAGCTCTTGAAGCTAATGACACTTGGATAGTGGTTACTTTGCCAGCTGGACAATATGCAATTGGTTGTCAATGGGTGTATAAAATCAAGTATAATGCTGATGGTTCTGTTGAGAGGTTCAAAGCTCGGCTTGTTGCCAAAGGTTATAATCAACAAGAGGGTGTTGATTATAATACCAAATGCTATTTGTAAGCTCAAGAAATCCCTTTATGGCCTTAAGCAAGCTTCGAGGCAATGGTTTGAGAAATTTTCCACAGCTTTAGTTGAGGAAGGTTTTCAACACTCAGCCTCGGACCATTCCTTATTCATCCAACACAAAGGTTCAACCATAATAATACTTTTGGTATATGTGGATGATGTGATCCTTGCAAGTAATGATATTGCAGCTTTGGAAAGGTTGAAACTCAACTTGAATAGCAGATTCAAGTTAAAGGATCTTGGCGAGTTAAAATACTTTCTTGGTATTGAGATTGCCCGAACCAAGCAAGGCATTTTTATATCCCAAAGACACTATGCTTTACAATTGTTGGAAGATTTGGGTTTCTTGGGATGTAAACCTGCTAATACACCAATGGAAGTTAATTTGAAACTTAGCTAAGATGGTGAAGAAAAGTTAGCCGATCCAAAGTTGTATCGAAGGATCATTGGGAAGTTGCAATATTTGACAATAACTAGACCCGACTTAGCTTACACAGTGAACAAGCTAAGTCAGTTTCTAGTTACTCCCAAAGTCACACACATGAACGCTGCACAAAGGGCACTTCAGTATATCAAAAGTTCTCCTGGACATGGGCTGTTTTATCCTGCTAATTCTGAAGTAAAACTTGAAGCATATACTGATGCCGATTGGGCAGCATGTGTGGATACTAGAAGACCGACAACAGGCTTTTGTGTATTTCTTGGAAAGTCTTTGATTTCTTAGAAAAGTAAGAAACAACATACAGTCTCAAGATTTTCTGCTGAAGCTGAATATAGAGCAATGTCTAACACAACTTGTGAACTTGTTTGGTTGCTTTCTTTGCTGAAGGAAATAAAAATCGAACACATTGGACCTGCTGTTGTATTTTGTGAAAATAAAGCTGCCCAATAGATTGCTGCCAACCCTGTGTTCCACGAAAGAACCAAACATATTGAAATCGATTGCCATTTGGTAAGGGAGAAGGTCCAAGAAGGGATTATAAAGACTGTTCACACCTCTAGCAAAGACCAAATAGCAGATATTTGCACAAAAGCCCTGCTGCCTAATCAATTTCAAACACTCAAGAACAAAATGGGAGTTTGTAATATTTACACTCCATCTTAAGGGGGAGTATCAGAGTGTGTAAGATGGAGTGTCTGTTAGAAGTTGGTTAGGAGTTTGTTAAGGGTTTGTTATGTCTGTTTTGCTGGTTGTTAAGTGGTTGCTTTCTGTTGTGTACACTATAAAATGAATTGTAATTGCTCTGTTTTCATTAATGAAGAATCAGCTTCTAGCATCAGTACTTTTCTCTCTTCTTACTGTTTCATTGTTTTTTCCTTGATTATCAACTAAAAAACAACTTTAAAACAACACTAAAACAAATAAAAAAAAATAAAAGAAAAAATGATTAAAAAAATTAACCATCTTCTGCACAACCTCAACACCAGATGCAATGGATGCTATATTTGCAAGCCCGATTCTGGAAAATTAGAATAAAAAAAACCACTCTTATTTTTTTTCAAAAACGTGATTGAAAATTTCAAAAACTAAAAAAAAAATAAAAACAAGATGAAGAAAAAGAACTGGACAAGAAATAAAATAAAAAACATATATGTTAATATATATATATATATAGAGAGAGAGAGAGAGAGAGAGAGAGAGAGAGAGAGAGAGAGAGAGAGAACTTGAGAAAGAAGATAGTGAAAAAAAAAAAAAGATTATAACCTATGGATTTTGAAACACAAACAAAAAAAAAAACCAAAGAAAATGAACAACGAGAGAGAATGATGAGAAGTAGGATGATGAAAGTATGTAAGAACGTGTAGAGTACATAAATGGTGTGATATATTTCATCATAAAATTAAATTAAAAGAAAAAAAAAGTGACACAAATTTAACAACACCAGGTCAAATTAAAATTTTTTAAAACAAAATATCATAAAAAAATAAAATAAAATGCAAATACAATAGGCTGCCACGTGTGTTGAAAAATAGAACAACAAATTTTTTATTAAAAAACCAGTATATCAATATAAAAGTAGAGCAATAAAAATATAATAAATACCAAATAGCAGTAAAATTTAAATAAAATTTAAAAAAATACTATGAGGTGTAAATAATAATAATAATAATAATAATAATAATAATAATAATAATAATAATAATAATAATAAGGATAAATATTATTTTGGACCCTCTGTTTTGCAAAAGTTAGTAATTGGACCCTGTGTTTTGTTAAATGACAAAATGGACCATGTATTTTCTAAAATAGTACAAATAGGACCCTGAATTGATTTTTTGTCAAAATAAAGTTTAATTATAATCCGATCTAAAAGTGCTATGACAAAATTGTTTACATTTTTTGTATTTGTTTGTATTAAGCATTGTCTTCAAGTTGGTTGTATTAAAAAAAAAGTTGTCAAAAATTAATCTCAGGGTCCTATTTTTACTATTTTAGAAAATACAGGGTCCATTTTGTCATTTAACAAAACACAGGGTCTAATCTGTAACTTTTGCAAAACACAAGGTCCAAAATAGTATTTACCCTAATAATAATAATAATAATAATAATAATAATAATAATAATAATAATAATAATAATAATAAATAAGTATCAAAAAACTACATTAAAACCCTACAATGAAACTTAGTTCATAACCATAGATTTAGGATGATTAAAAAAAAAACTAAATAAGAATTGCATTAAAGAAGAAAAGATGAAGAAAAACTTTAAGATAGCTCAAACTGTTCTATCTAAGGTGCTCCCGAGAGTTTATTTTGAGTTTTTGCCTATGAAAAATGTAACAGAGGACCCCTAAAATTAATTCCACATATTTTTTGGTCATGTTTGGCTTAAATTCTATAAACTCTTTTTTACTTCTAGGAATGTTTCGACCAAAAATTAAAAGTTATTTTTTATTTTAGTTATTTTGGGAGAACTAGGATTTTTAGCATCTCCAAAAAAAAACTTTTTGAGTTGTTATTTTTATAATTAAAATAATTTATTTAATTCTAAATTTACTAAGAGTTTGTTTAATTATTTGCTTAATGACATTCACACACTTGTGAAAAGTATTTTTTATTAAAAAAACATTTCATATAATAATTTTGTAAATAATAAAAATAAATTAAAACTTATACCTCTTCATACTTCTAGCTATAAACAAATGATAAAAATCAGCTAAAGGAGTCCATAATCCCGTCTTAATTTCATTTATATTTGAATCTAAAAAATCAAAACATGGGCTACGATGACTTCTCTTCAGTTTCCTATTGCGTATTTTGACAATAATCATCTCAAACTAACACTAGTTACAATGCTTCACCCATTTTTTATTCATAGTTTTAAATATAGGTGCTTATAAGCTTGTATGCCTTGGACCAGCAATGTTTTTCATATGGTAACTTGAAGGCAGTTCAATACTGCCATTACTTGAAAGAGATCATTCACCTGCGCATAATGATCTGTTAGACTTAGCCTTTGTATTTTGTTGGTTTGGCATATGCTGAATTAGTCTAAACCATATGTTTTTATGTGATCTTAGTCAATAGAAATTTAATCGATCTTAAAAGAAAGTCCTTCCTTTAGCATATATCTTTCGAGTTACCAATAATTCTACTATGAGAAACACAAAGTAGAAGCCATGAAACGATCATTTATAATCTCTATTATCTTAACCTTTTTTATTCACAGCATTATAAACAGGAATGTTTTAAGAGCTTATAACAAACAAACATATTTTGTTTCCCATTTTTTCTTTAGTTATGTTCTTCAACAGAGCAGAGTATTACAGGCCACTAATTCTACAGCAACTTTAGTAACCCCATTGGAAACTATCCCCAAGTGCCCTTATTATAGAGACTAACTCTTGTGTGGATAAACCAGAAGCAGCCATCCTTGGAGTGATAATACTATTATTGTTAGCACTCAACGAAGAATCCCTCGTTTTAGGCCCGAAAACAGCTCTACAAACTGGACACTGGCCATTGCTTTTAGCCCATGGCACAATGCAGTCTTCATGAAACATGTGCTTGCAAGGAGTGAGCATAACCTCCTGTCCACGTTCAAAGTCATCCAAGCAAATGGCACACCTTTTTCCATCTTCATCTGTATCTATATCCTTCGGATTCACAGGAGTGTCTCGGTAGTATAAGTTGACTTTGTTTGTCAATCTCCTCGAGACAGGATTGTAGAACTCCTTCTTGAGATTCTCCAAGGCTTTGCTTTGTTGGTGAAACTGGCTTGAGTTTCTGGACTGTTGTTCTGTTCGTTGATGTGGCAAATGCGTCCATGATTCAATCTGCCTTGGTGGGGACTCTCGGGGGATCTGCCTGTACCAGGGAGCAACAGGTTCTCTCTGTGGTTCACTGTCAAGGATTAAGAGACGAACTGGTGAACGATGTAGTGAAGGTACACTGCAGAGTAGGAAAACAAACAAGAATGATTATGATATAGTGAAATGAACAGGGAAAATAAATCATTCAAATTTCAAACAAAGTTACAAAACAAATCATTTCCCTCAGAGGGAGAGAGAGAGATTACCTGGTTGAGCCAAAGCTTGATGACCTTCTCCCAAATGACCGATGAGCTTCTACTGGGCCTCTTGAATCCTGCTATGTCAAAAAAAAAAACAACTAATATCACCATCTTGATGTTGCGGAATACTTATTTATTTATTCATTTATTTTATTTGCTTTCCCTTCTTCTAGAGGAATATCAAAGAATACTTACAGGGTTTCTTCGGAAGGAACGTGAGGCTGGCATCAATAACTGCCCATAATTTGATTCATTGTAGTTGGGAGCAGGAACACCGGACTCCCTTGCAGACCGCCAATTCATTGGTGGTGGTGCTGAATAAGAAGTATTAGAGGTGCTGTTGCTGTTGGTTCTTCTAAACATATTTGCCTCCTTTTGATTTCAAGATGTTGATTCTTTAATGTAAAATTGTTTTCACGTTGAGCTTTATGATTATATATATAGCTGTAACAACTTCCTAGTCTTTTGCCTTTGTTTAATCAAAGGTTAATAGTCCATGATGACAATCACCACTGGTCTCTGCTTTTTCAAGTTTTGGTTTTTCTTGCACTTAGTGCGAATAAAGTTTAATTCTTTGCCCACTTTAAAAGGAGATTCTCTGCTTTGGTAGCTAGTACTCCAGAAATTTAAAGATGAAGTGGAAACGGAGAAAGGAATAAGGTTCTTAACATATAAAATATCTTCTCTTTAAAATAATATTTTTTACCAAAGAATAAAAAATTACATTATCTAATTAACGATCTTTATATTTTCACAAGGCATCTGCTGATGTTGGATTAGAAGTCAATGAATTATTTAATGAATGCTAAAGCAAAAGAAGACGACATTTTTACATTACATCATCCTCATGAGTGGCTGTTAATTTGAGCTCAAATCATGTCCAGTTTTCAGCTATTATTTTATGTGTATGTATATAAAACATTATTTTTCTTTTCTTTTTAAAAAGTTAACATAAACAATTCGAAAAGTAAAAGTTCATAGGACTTTACATTTGAAGAAACAAACTGCTTATCAAATAAGCTTCTTTCTGTTTTTGAGGATGCTTCTTCAGGTTCTCTTTCATCATATCAACAGTCATTTGATTAAGTGGACATGTTCTGTTCTATGATTTTCAATGATAATATTGGAAATAATTACTGATCAAGGTTAATTCTTATGATTACTCATCAGAATAAAATCATTTTGATAAGATTATAAATTGTTTTTCAACATAAGAACATATACTATCCTTTGCTTTGGAACTAAATTTTTATACATTAATAGGAATTTTTTTAGGCTTCAAATTATGTTTGGGAAATTTGATTAAATATGCTTACATTATCTTTAAAAAATTTTCCTAAACTTATACTTACCAATATTTTTAGCATATGACAACTTTAGTGTAATCCGTAAAATATCTTCCCCATTTACATCAACTCCCTCTCTCTTCCCTTTTTCTTCCCACTCGATCTACTCCACCACCACAACCAAAAATACATTGGACCATCGGACAACATCGGGTTGCATCGGCCCACATTGGGTCCGATGTCTTCAACCTCCAGCCAAAAAATACATGGGGACCATCAGACTGCATTGGACGAACCATCGGGGTTGCATCGAGGACCATCGGACTGCATTGGACGGACCATCGGGCTGCATCGGACCCAACATTGGGTTCGATGTCTTCAACCTTTAGCCAAAAATTCATTGGACCATCGGACTACATCGGACAGGCATCAACCTGTTAAAAAACCCAGATTTCCCCAAAATACAGATTTGACCGATCCCACCCTAAACCTAACCCAAACTAACAGATTTCACACCCACATTGCAACAAAATAATCGATTTCTACCACAAATCCATAAATCCATCAATTTAAGACCAAAAACTTCATGAAAAAATTGAAAAAAAACCCACCTTCACCTTTGACATTCTCGCTGGTGATGGAGTAAAAATCGATGGCTCCAATCCTTTGTTCGTCGGTCAATCCTCTCAGTTGTTGGGGCAGTTTAGTGTGGGCGGTTATGGTACGACGACAGAGAGAGATGCGAGAGGGAAGGAGAGAGGGCTGAAAGGGAAGGAGAGAGTGCTAATTTTGAATGAGGATGGTAATTTAGGGATAAGTGATTTGTTGAAATATGCTACTAATACCCCCTATTTTAGGTTTAGGGAAAAAAAAATTACCCTTTAATGTATGCATAAAAATTTCAAATTTCCCTTATGTTTTGATACTTCTCCGTTTGGTACGACAAGTGTGCATTTTTCAATTTTCTTTGGGGAAAATTGATTTTTCATGCTTACATATACTTAAATTTTTTCTCCTAAACTCATAATAATTAATATTTGTGGAATATGACACATTTTATAATTTCTCTAAAATACCCCCCCCCCCATTTACATCACCCCCTCTCTCTTCTTCTCTCTTTCATTTCACTACTGTCGAGCTCCCCTACCACAAAATCAACACAATTTTTTTTTCTCTTCACTCATTCTCTTCACTTCACTACACTATAATCTACTACACTACAACATATACTTTTCTCTCATTTTTGGACGGAGCATCATATACAAGCAATGTGTAATTATTTTTTTAAGAAGTCTTATTTGTTGTTGTTATATTTAGTTTAGAATGTTGTTTTGATGCTTGATCTGTGGATTGTTGCTGTTATTTTGCTGTTTTGTGTGTTAAAATGCTTGTTGTCTGTGAATACTGCATTTTTCCTACTTTCTGCAATTTTTCGTCTGGTCCGATGTAGGTCCATTGGTGGTCTGATGCCCTGTCAAAGTTTATTGATAGGGATGAAGGCCCGATGGGGGCCTAAAAATTGGTTTTTTGTTTAATTTGTATGATCGAGTCTGATGGGGTGTTCGATTGTGGTCCGAAAAATGGATTTGGAGATTTTTTTGTAGGCCCAATTAGGTGTCCGATGGGTGTCAAAACATGGGTTCGTACAATTTTTTTGATCGGGTCCGATGGGGTCCGATTGGTGTCCGATGGTGTATAGATTTATTGTATTTTCAAGATTTTGGATAACTTTTCTGTGAGATTTTTGTTAGAATTGTAATTGTATTTTTTTTAATGTATGTGACAGGTGCAACTATTAATGCATTTGTTATGTATAATGGTGTTTGGGAGCTTGAGGGTAGAGATTGGGTTTATAATCGGGCCAAAAATTTGACATTTGATATTGATCCGAACGTAAGCTACTCAGGTTTGGTTGATCTTTTGTATGATGAACTGGATGTTGACAAAGTGCAATATGACTTGAAATTAGAAATAAATTACAAGTACATGTAATAATTAATGTATCGCCCTGAAGTTATTGAAAATGATAAGCGTGCAAGATACTTTTTGTCTACACTTGCGAAGAAGCCAGATGAATTTACTCCCTTGTTTGTGACTTTGTTAAAGAAGAATGTTTGTGTCGGTCCTAGTCCCACTCCAAGTTCTGTTAAAGACACTCGTAACGAGATTGGGAGTTTTGTTCCAAAAACAAATCCAGATGTATTGGCTGTTAATGTATTACCTGAATTAAACACTATGATGCCGAGTGCTGATATTGTAGTACAAATGCCCTTCATTATTGGTTTTTTTGATGGTCTAGACCTTGAATATTATGTTGAGGGAAATGATGATGTAAGAGACCACCAAGGTACAGAGGTCCATGTTGTTGTAGCTTTGAACTTGACTCCACTACTGTACCAAATACCACCCAGGCCACCGACACGGAAAAGAATGCCCCGTAGAGAAAATCGCCAAACATCTGGTACTAGTAGTAGTCGTCCAGGCAAAACCAATAATGCTAGAGGAACCAGTGACAGTACAGGTCCTAATAAGGCTAGAGAGACCAATGATGCTAGTGGTCCTAGTGATGCTAGAGGGACCAATGTGACTGGATTTAGCGATCTATTTTCTTCTTCAGCAAGTTACGGTAAATTTAAGGAGAAAATGTATACAAGAGAAGACACGAGGATCATAGTCATTATATATCTATGGGTGGGACACCAGGCAGGGAGTTACATGTAGGAAAGTGTTTTAGAGACAAAGAGCATTTAAAGATGGTTGTTGGCTTGTATGCAATGAAGAAAGGGTTTGACTACTCCGTTAGGAAGTCCGGTACTGCTATTTGGTACGTCACATGTAAGGATACAGATTGTGGGTGGAGATTAAAAGCGAAGAAGAACGTACTTTCTAACATGTTTGAGGTGAGTACATTTCATAATGTACATACATGTTACCTTGATCTTCGAGCAGGGCCTTCTTAAATATTTTGGAGGCCCTGTTCCAATCTTAAATTTTAGGCCCTTAATAAAAAAAAAAACATATTTTATTATAATAATTGTTACTTATTTCATTACAACTTTAAGTAAGTATAACCTTCTATTTAAAAAAAGCCATTCTTCGCACACTTTTTGAAGCGACTTCATCAACCATCTCTTCATATTTTACAGTCTCTAAAACATCATTTTCAATCGCGATCAGTGCTAATCCATTAAGTCTTTCTTGTAACATGGTAGACCGCGGGTAGGACTTCAACAACTTCAATTTTGAAAAACTTCTTTCTGCGGAAGCAACTGTCACAGGAATAGTCAATAAAATTCTGTACCCAATAATTGTATTAGGAAAACAATTTACGCCTTTCAAAAATTTCAATATATCAATAGCTCTCATTTTTTTCCCTAGGCAAGATTTCTCGAAATAACTTTAACTCCACATATAATTCGTTTCCATCAATATCATATTGTTCATTATGTTTCAATGCTTTTTTAAAATGACTACAACAAGACTTCAAACCTATATTGTCTAATGATTAGAGCTTATCGGAAGTAAATAAGAAACTAAAAATATTTTCATATTCTTCATATTGTTCAAATCGCTTAGTAAGAGAAACAATGACTTGATCAACAAGGTAAAAAAAATAATTAATTCTAAAAGATTCTTCTCTAGATAATTCAAGAGCTGGGGTATTCAAATTCTCATCAAATTGTCCTTTTCTTCGAATTGTGCGTCTTTGAGGAAAAATTAGATCAATATTCATTTCAATAGCAATTTAGCACTATTCAAGGCATCATAAAAACCTATTTCTCTATATTTTTCAAAAAAAAAGAAATTAACCCTTTTATTTTTTCCATAGCAACATCAATAAGCATATCTTTTGATTGTCAAAGCTTGCTAACTAAATTAATAGCAGATAATATTTCAAACCAAATAATAATTGCTATTAAAAACTCAAAATCTCCAAGCTCATTTGTTGCCAAGGATTTTGCTTCACTTCTTATTTTAAAATCAACTTCATCTTTTTCTGACACTTCAAGTAAAGCTTCTCTAAATTCTGATATTTGAAATCTTATAGCTTTAACACTATCTACATGACTTTCCCAATGAGTGGATGACAATGATTTTGGAGTCAATCCTTTCACATTATCTTTCAAAATTTTCCATCTCTTAGTAGAATTGGCAAAAATCGTATATATGCACTGGATAACTCCAAAAAAAATCTCTAACTTTACTACATCATTCAGCCATGTCACATAATGTCAAATTAAGACTATGACATCCACAAGGAGTATAAAAGGCTTTTGGATTTATGTCTAAAAAAATTTTTTGTACACCTTGATGTTTTCCTATCATATTTGACCCATTATCATAACCTTGTCCTCGCACATCAAATATGTTAAGATTAAGTTTTTTCAACTCATTTTGTAAAACATCAAAAAGTCCTTGACCAGTTGTATCATTCACATTTAAAAATTCTAAAAAAGATTCTTCAATGTTAACCGAATGTGAAGAAACATCCACATATCTTAATATTAAGGACATTTGCTCTTGATGACTAACATCAGGAGTACAATCAAGTATCACAGAAAAATACTTTGCTTGTTTAACTTTCTTAATGATTTCAGTTTTGATTGCAAAAGCAAGCAAAAGTATTAACTCATTTTGGATGTTATGTCCAATATAATAATTTTGAATATCATCATTTGTAATGCGTTTAACATGTTCTTGGACAACATGGTCAAACTCTGCCAATATTTCAATTAAGCCCAAAAAATTTCCATTACTATTTTGATACAATTTCTCATTAGAACCACGAAAGGCCAAATTATGTTTAGCAAGAAATTTCACTATTAAAATAATTCTTAGTAAAACTTTTTTCCAATGTTCTTCTTCTTTTTTCAATTAGCCTTTGAGTAGTTTTATCAATCGTTTGATTCTTTTTAAGCCTTAGACGCAATTCATACCAAGTGGTCATATATTTAACATGTTCCATGCTAATCTCATGCTCTTTAAGTCTTTCACCAACATGCGCCCAATCACTAAAGCCTTCATTTGTTAACATGCCTCTACCAATCCCACTTTTAAAAACTTTGCAACAAAAACAAAATACTCTCTAACTCATTTGAATAAACAAGCCAATCTCTATCACATTTCTCTCCATTTGATAAAACTGTAGTATACAAATTAGCAGTGAATCGTCTAGAAAATTTAGTTTTAGAACCACTCGTAACAGAATAATCTCTTTTTGGACCCTTCATCACTAATAAATTAATCATTTTTGAATCAAGAGCATCCTAATTTTTGGGATCAAATATATCAAGCAGATGTTCAAATGGGTTTGATTGCTCTGCATTGTTATCATCATTATCCTCTAAAACATCTTCGTTTTTAAGTGAATTATTCAAATGATCATCATCACTATTTGTAGTATTATGATTTTGATTTTTCATATTATCATTTTTAAATGACACATCACTATTATATTCCACATTAACATTTTCAATAGGCACATCACCTCTATTTTCCACCTCAACACTTTTATTTTGATTCTTAATACTAACATTTTCATTAGGAACCATATTTTCAGGAATTTCAACATCAACAATGTCATAATTATGATTTTCTAAAAAAACTAATGGTTCTTTTATAATAAATTTATCAAGAGCTCCTTTTTGAGATTGAGTTAACTCCTCAATTTTTTTTCTTTTTCTTACGTTTTTCATACCCAGACTCATGTTTTCTAATATTAGGAGGCATAGTAAATAAAAGAACTAATATAATATTTCAAAGAACAATCAAGAGAGTAATTATTAAATTAGAAGTGAATTAAGGAACAAAAGTACCTAGTATTTGTTGCTATCACAAATTCAATGTTGCCAATTGCCCAATACCACAATCACCAAGTGAAAAAAAAAAAATAACAAACCAACCACCAAGTGAAAGTTTCAATCTGAAAAACAAATATATATATATATATATATATGAGTGCACTCTTAATGGGTATTACCCATGAATGGGTAAAATTAGAAAAAATTGAGTTTTTGTGCTTTATTTTTCTATCCAAATAAAAAAATCTCTCACTTTTACAGCATATGGGCTGACATTGTTCCATCGGTTGAAAAAAAATTAAAAAAAAAAGTTTTTAGCAAAAAAAAAAAAGATAGAAAAAGTTGAGTTTCACTTATATATTTTTATATGAACATATTTTTGATATAGTAAAAGTGATATTTTTTGATATTTTTTTTTAATTAAGTAGTTAAACTAAGCATAGAAATTTAAATTTCTATTTTATTATTCGTTATTAGATCAAACTTTGATGATTTGATATTTTTAAAATTAATATTTATAGTTAAATTTGTTTAGTAACCATTCATGGGTAATACCCATTAAGAAATTATCCATATATATATACATTATAGAGATTAGAGAAAGAGAATCCACGTAAACAATATATATTATGTAATATTTATATTATATTATATAATATATATATAATATATATCTGACTTTATTTATGAGAATTGATGGCAGCCAAAAACTAAAATTGATTTAAAAAAAAATAAGAAAGGGAGAGAATGGTACTGATTTTTTAAAAAAAGAATGAGAAAAAGAGGAAGAATGAGATAAAAGTAGACATGTCAATTGTGTATTTATATAATAATTGTACATAAAATTAACATTGACGTTATGGGCAACTACCAAAAAAACCTTTCCCATTCTCAATATTAATTAACATCCTTTTATATTCTCAAAAAAAAAAAGCCCCTATTATTTTGGGGCCCTATGCAACTGCCCATGTTGCACAGCCTATTAGTCGGGGTCATCTTCGAGGAAAAGATAACCGTCAAGCATCACCTTTGATAGTTGCCCATCTAATTAAGGTTAAGTTCGCAACTAATGGCTCGGATCATTTAGCCTCTGATATAAGGAAAAGTATGCACAAGGATTACGGGATCAAAATGAGTTATGAAAAGGCATGGAGGTGCAGAGAGAAGGCACTACACCTAGCTCAGGGTACACATGGAGATTCATACTCGAAATTACCTAGTTACTTGCACATGCTAAAGTTGAGAAATCCATGTACCATCACGAATTTTGTGGTAGAGGATGGTCGCTTCAAGTACTGTTTCTTCTCTCTGGGTCCTTGTATCTGGGGTTTAAGTTTTGTCGAACTGTTGTATGTATTGATGGGTCTTTCTTGAAGACTAGGTATGGTGGGCAAATGTTGTGTGCAGTGGCACTGGATGCAGGGAGCCATATCTTTCCGATAGCTTTCGCTATAGTTGACAGTGAAAACCACAATTCTTGGACCTATTGTATGACAAAATTGAAAGAAACGATTGTGATGTTGAGAACTTAGCCTTTGTGTCGGATAGGCATCAAAGCATTGTTCATGCTTTGGAGATCGTGTTCCCTGATGCACACCACGGTGAATGCTACCATCACATTATTATGAACGTCAACCACAAGTTCAAGACTGACGTATTCACGAATCACATTTATATGTGTGCCTACACGTATTCAAAATTAGAGTTTCACAGAGAATTTGAGAACATTCGGGCAATGAATGTTGCGGTTGCACAATATCTTGAGGAAATTGGATTTGAAAAATAGGTTCGGTCGTACTTTTCAAAGGTACATTACAATGTAATGACGAGCAACTGGGTTGGAGCTTCAATAACACAACTAAGGACGCAAGAGGCTTCCGATCACTGCTGCTGTAGCATTCCTGAGGTCCAAAGTCCAACAGTGGTTTGCTACGCGAAACGAAAAAGTTGACAACTGGACGAAGACCCTAGCACCAGAAATGGAGGAGGACTTGGCATTACAATTTGAAAAATCTCAGTATTTGAACGTTGACACATGTGGACCTTACACGTTGTAGGTTCACCCTGGAGGAACAATTGAGACCGGTGGCGTAGTGAACTTGCAGAAACAGACTTGCACTTGCGATTTGTTCTAGTGCATGTAGTTTCCTTGTCCTCATGCATGTGCTACAGCTCAGCAACGAAGTATTAGCATGTACGCACTATGCTCGCCATATTACACAACAGAATATTAGAGGAGCACATATGAAGGTACAATTATGCCAGTTGGTGACGAGAATGATTGAGAATTGCGTGATGACAAAACGAACATGCCACAAATCTACACACCACGACTCTCTAAATTTCTTCATATTGTCATCGTTCACATTATCAAACGGAAGATCCAACATTTTATGCTCGATGTGCTCTATCACATACATCCCGCGAGTTTTTATTTTTCACGAGAGTTACAGGAAAATTGGCTAAGTCTGAAAGCTTTAATTTCTAGAGAGAGATGCTTTGACCTTATGTTTACTTTTTTGAATGTGAAAAATGAGCTAGAGGAGCTCCCCTTTTATAGGAAAGGAGGTCATATTAAAATAATAATAAAATATTCCCAAAAAAAATAGGCTATTGTTGACTGTTGATGATGACCAAATAGTTAAATTGACTCCAGAAGCGGGTTGTCAATTTTCGGAGCTTGATTCTCGTCTGCAGGTCCCACTTCGGGTAAGCTGTAACTTAAATTTATAACTCTCCTGAGAATATTTAGAGTTGATAACTTCAGAATTGTGATTGAAGCGTGAGACATGACTTGATGGAGCATTGAAATAGTTTTGAAATACAAGTTGAATCGCGTAAATCTAATCAATATTAAGTGAGTTATGGTCATTTTACTAAAGGTTGTTCAACTCACAGCGCCCATGTTGACATATGACGTCAACGTGGACACTGGGTGAGCTGGAAAATGTGTTGGGGATGTATTTTTTGATGCCTAAATGATATTTTGACATCACTTAGCCAATTTCTTTGTTCTGGTGAAGTTGTTCACCAGTTCTTGGAGGTTACTGTTTCGTAGAATCGGGAGACTCGAAACTACCCGATTTGCTAGTAAGTCACTTTGCAAAAAAAGTGAAAATATGAAATTGTGGATGTGACTTGTTTGAGTTCATAGGTCTCATTTACAATGAAAAACTATACGAACGCTTGAGACAAAATTAGAATCGAATAAGCAGTTTTAGAGCTTCTGGAATGTCATTTTGATACTTTCAAGGTTCTTGAAATTGAGTACGAGGTTTTCTACCCTATTTTTGACCATGTCGAAGAGAATGTTTGGAGCAGAATTTGCATTTGGATGATCGAAACCAATGCACTAGGTCAACCTGGGCACTGGGCTCAGATTTTTGCCCTTCAAGATTCTCATTTTCTCCCTGAGTTTGCTTGTATCTTTGTTAATTTTGATAAAGGAAAAAAATTCTCGAAACACTTTTTTCAAAAATATGATTGGAAACGGCCCATGTTGACAAAATATCAACCTAGGTGCTAGGTCCAGGTTTAGGCCACCAGATGGTTCTATTTGATTCTCGAAAATACTTGTATCTTAATCTTTGACAAAAATGAAGAATATGCCCGAAAGACTTCTTGAAAAAACTCCTTAGAAATGGCACAGCATGACAAAATGTCAACTTGGGCGCTGGGCCCCCTTTTCTAGCCTCCGGGTTGGTCTGTTTCTTCCCTAAAAACACTTGTTACCTCATTTTTGATGAAGATAAAGAGAATGCTCAGGATAGTTCTTCAGTTTGATTCTTGGAAGTGCTCTAGGTTGACAGAATGCCAACCTGGATGCTAGGTGTCTGGGGTACCTGGTGCTCTGGATGCTGAAAAATGAAAGTTTCTGAATTTTATTATGATGCCTCAAATATGTTCATGACATGTATAATTCATGTCCCAGTATAAAGTTTGACCCATTTGCACTAAGACGGTCCCAAAAACTGAAACCCTAGTTAGAATGTCAACCTAGGCATTGGGTGAAACCCTAGGTGCCCGGGTTGACTTCCAAGGTGTTATTTCATGTATTTTCAACGTTCGGGCCTTGGACTTGGATTCTTCTTGACTTAGTTACTCAGGATATTAAAGGATGGTGACTTGGAAACAACTTGGCGGGATCCAAATACCCATTCCAGAGCCTCAAAGTTAATATGGGTGTAGGGCTAAGGACCCTTTCCCATGTTGACTGCTATGACTCGAGTTTCTTCACTCCTGGAATATTTTTTTTCTTTCCACGTGTCAAACATTGATGTTCACATCATCAAAGCTAGTTTTGGCGTAAGAATTTTCCCCTCAAGTCAACTTTACACTTGTATGAGGTTGAATTAATGACGTGAACTAAGCCCATTTATCTCGAAACTACCAGGTGGGCATCAATTTTGGAAATCTTAGGCAATTGTATTCTGATTGTCTTGAGTGATTTCCTTTGAATTGGGAGACTTCTAAAATGTTTCGACATAAGAATGTCAACATTTACTCTGATCTTTGGCTATTATCTTAGCATTGACTCTCTTGTCACGCAGCGTATTTAAGTAGATACAAATGTAGTCTTTATTTTCTTTTAGGTTGCAGCCTATGAGTTCTTTAGTGTTCTCTCGCTTGTGTTTGCAGCAGGTGTGGTTTTGTTCATCTCCTCAGCTTCATAGTGGAGGAAGCCTTCGTCAACTCCTTAGCTTTACAGCATAGGAGCCCTTCATCATCTCTTCACCTTTACAGCGGATGAGATCTTCTTGGCGACGATCAACGAAGTGTTGTAGCAGTCGCTGGCCATTTTTTGGTCAATTGAGGATATGACCAACTCCCAAATTAATATACCCAAGATGGGAGTGATATCTTCCCTGCCTTGGGCGCACCTTGGAGTGATTGTAGGTGCGGTTTCCATTATCCCTTGATTTTAACTATGGAGGTCTTCATCGTCCCTTCGGTAGTATTCACACCTGAGGAGGTCTTCTTGGCGAATGTCAATGATGTGTTGTAACATTCGTAGGCTACTCTTTGGTTTCCAAGGAGATGGTCGATACCAACTACTGTCAAGAACTTAACAGACAGGTCACAGATAGATGAGATGGCTTTGAGGTCGTAAAGTGTTGACCTTCCAAGGAGACTTGGTGTCAATCACTATGAAGGTAGTCATAGTGGTTTTATGTAGTGGGGTTGTTTCAACTGTTAGTGGTAATCTAATTTCTCCACAGAGAATGATGTCAGCTCTACTGAAAACATACATTAGTTGCTTGCATGGCCCCAAATTCTCCCAGGGACAAACCCATTCTTTCCAAGGTCTAAAACATACATTTAGTCTATCCATACCCAAGTTCACGTCTAACCCGCACCCGCCCATACACTCAACCACACATAGAAATAAATATTTTTTTGAATTACATTTAACTTACCTAAAATTAAGACACAAAAATAAACCCTCAAGCTAATCGCGTCTAAGACTAAAAGTCCCCCCACCCCGAGGCACATCATTGAATCAGAGATTGGATCAGACCCCCCCCCCCCCCTCGACCCTCTTCCCCCCTACGAGTCATCGCGCGCCCTCCACCTCACTCAGCCTCACTCATTCCCTCAGAGGATTGCACCCTAGTTATTGAACAAGACCTCCCTCTCCACCTCTCATCCTCTCCTCCATCGCCCATTGTCGGTGTTGGATAATATTCTCTCTCCTCCTCGATCCTCCGCTCCCATTCAGTTAACACTTAGCAACCAACAACAAGAAGACATATTTTTTTATTATGTTTCAAAATTTATTATCTGCAAATTCAACTAGGTTATTAGTAGTTAGATTGTATATTTTGTGTAATTTTATAAATAAATAAAACTACAAAAAATATATATTTTTTAATTTAAAATAAAAAAATCAACTCGCCCTCCCAAGGCCCATGAACCCGGCCTAACCCTGTTATCACACAGATGGGTATGGATGCTCTTTTTCTCACATAACACGTGAACCCAACACCCGTGAAATTGTTCAGACCAAGTTTCACCCAGTGTTCAACCCTATTGCCAAGTTTGATTTTGAAGTAGAAATATTTTCCATTTTTAACTTTTTTGGATGCAGTTGATCTTAGGGGATCTTCTTATCTATTGTCAAGTTTCTTTATAGGTTTGGAGTTGCTAAAAAATGTGCTTAGATTCTCGGTGGGAAATGGACAACAGATATGAGCTTTTGGGATCCTTTGATCCCTTACTTGATGACGTTTAGGCTTTTTTTTTTTTTTTTTTTGTGAGTCGTCTGAGTATGTTTGTTAGCTCATTTTTTCTTGATGGTGGTATGTGAGATGTTACAAAGTTAAATCAATATTTCAATCCCAAAAATGTGGATTTTGTCATAAGTATTCGACCTTTGGAGAGAAATGTGATTGATTGGTGGTGTTGGCATCATAATATGGTATTTTCTTAGTTATCCAACTTGTTTTTTAGCTTTAAATCTTAATTGCGAGGGGTATGAAGGGAGCTCAAATGGGTTAACGAATTGGCAGAATGGAGTATGGAATATGAATGTTCCTCCTAAGGCGAAAGTGTTTATCTAACGTCTTTCTTATGAGGTGTACCAGTAGCTACAAATTTATAAAAGAGGAAGTTACCTATGGAGTCGTGGTGTTCCAGATGTGGTGTTGTTGAAGCTGAAATTTCTTTGCATGCTCTGGTTTTCTACCCATGATTGGAGGTGATTTGGAAGGAGTTAGATTTGTGGGGACTATTGTGGCGTGAGAGACAAGGAATGCTGGGTGATCTTTTAGTTTATCTCTTCCATGATCTTCCATCTGAAGAGTTTGCTAAGTATGTGTTTGTGATGGTGGTGTGGTGGATATTGTTTGGGAATGCTCAATCTCGGTTGGATATTGTGGTGGCTCTAACGTGGAATGCACTGGCAGAATTTTAGGAGGGCAGGAGTAGAGGTTCTTGTCCCGCCGTGACGAGCAACAGGGTTTAGGCAAGGAAGGGTGAGTCAAATAGGTGGTGGAGAACTGTGGCTACCGCCGACAATAGGTTTTTTCTCCTTAAAGATGGATGCCTCAATGATTACAAGTCGTAATTTTGTTGGGTCGGGAGGTTTCATTTGAGATGGGAAAGGCATGATTTGGGCTTCTTGGGTTGTGGGAGTTGAAGGAGGTTTCTCAGTGGCTGCTGCTAAGTTGCTTAAGGTGAAGATGGGTCTTCAATGGGCTTTGAGTTTGGGCTTTTCACTAAGTAGGGTAGAGTGTGATTCAAAAGTTGTGGCATCATGGGTTAATAATCCAAGTTGTAGCTATTTAGCTCTATTATTAGTGATTTAATAGTTCGTGTTATGTTTATTCTGTAGGAGAATTTATTTAGACAGACGCATGTCTTAAATTTTTATGTGCTCCTATAACGGTTGATTTTGCGTTTTAATGAAATATTCTCTTATAAAAAAAATAAGAAAAAAAAATGTATTGAACAATATAGACCATGAGAAAAATCTCTACTTTAAAAATTTCAATCTCAATCTTCCTCTAATAATTTCTTAAGAGCATTAGTGGTGTCTAACACCACCTAAAAGTGACACTTTACAATCAATTAGAAATACTCCATAAAAATTAATATATTAAGTTATATGGAATTCGTTAATTAATTATATCAATCGATATATTACATGTTGGAAGGTGTAAGTATCTTTTAGCATTTCTCTTTCTTGAATAATGGCTTACGAAAAGAGTGTGTGGTCTAAACCTTGAGGCATAAACTCTTACCAGAAGGTAAACTTCGTTTCATTGCAAGGTACCAAGACAACTTCGATGCCCTGCCACTGAATGGCCAGGACCCTTACATGCCATTCATCTCAACTAATACATATGCATTTTCGCAGGGAACAGAAAGTAAATTTGATCCACAATTTACGTGACAACTCAACGATTCTGCTCCAAAATGCCATGATTAACTACTCAAAGTACTCCAGCAAAAAAAAAAAAATACTCAAAGTAGTAACCAAGTAAAACATATGTCATTCCCAAATTGGAAGAACACAGCCTTTTCTATACATATTTCAAGTGAAGTCCAAAGGCAAATGTCACCGAAAATTCAAATCCTTTCTTAAGGCTAAAATTGTGTCTACAAATTTCCATAAAAAAATTTACTTTAAAGCAAAAGTGAAGAGCACAACTTGAACCATTTACCTCAGGCTCCCAAATATTTCTCCTAACCTATCAAGATCCGCAAATATGCAGAATTTTTAAAGGTACAGTAAGAAGTACTATAAACACAAAAGGATATAGAAGATTGGATATTATACCTCCAGTCAAAAAATTTCTGAGCTGATACCATACAACCCAATGACTAAACTACTTGTTCATTGTAGAAGACAAGCAGAAGTTCCAGAATATTGAACCCATTGACATGAAGGCTACGCGTGCTTGAAGAGGTACTACCCTGTATAGATGCCATGCACATTTCACAAGTTTAAGATAAGACAGTAAGGCCTCCAAAGATACCAAATGAAAATACTACTAAGAATATAAAGTGAACAGCAGAAGTGTGTCAGTGTCTGCCATCACAATCCACTCCCTTCCCTTATACTAGTCTATATTTTTTATTTTTTTAATCTTCTCTTATGTCATCCATCATATACACCAACTCTGGTGTTGCACTAACACCAAATATAGTATTATAGTTTGTTTCATTCTAACCACAATACTAAAAATTACACAAAAAAAAAAAATTATTCTCTATTATTTTATTATTTTTCTAATTAAATAAAATATTTTTTATTTTTTAATATAGAAAACAACGTTCAACAGTCTATTTAACAAGCATATAAAATAGTCGTGTTAATTTTTCTAAATTTATTAAAATTGTACAGGATATCTTAAATAACTAACGTACACAACCATAAAAAAAAATAAACTAAAATATTCTCCTCAATATCTTAGGAGTGCACCATATTACTTTCCTAATATATATTTAAAAATTATTAAATATAATACGATAATAATATAAAAAAATGAAAAGTGATAGTGCAGCTATATACACCACACTATATTTGGTGCAGGTATAGTGTCACGGTTGGATTGATAAAGAATACAATTGCCACCATATTTTCCATGCGTTGGAGATGGCCTTATACTAAACTATTCATAACTCAAATTAAATTGTTACTGAAAAGAATGCAGAATTGTTTTGGTTATTCAGTTTATGACCTATCCTGTCAGTTGTACACCAATCAGATTCAAGCAAATGTCTACAAATACATGGATCGATGTGTTGTTTCCTTTACCTCTCAGAACTGATACAAAAAGGAAAATGGACTATTTTCTCTTCCCTAAAGAATCAAAAATATGGAAAATCTACAGTCTTCAACTGATGTTCTTTCTCTTAGAATGCACTAGGCATATGTAGAAAAGAAAAGAGAATAATTTTCTGTCCTATAATTGGTAACAAATTTCAGGACACCGATTTGCAAATGAGAATGAAACTACTAAAAAGACAAGAGCAAAATTTAACCGAAAAACATACCAGAAGTTCAATACACTCACAGGTATCCAGAACCTAAAACCTACACAGTTACATAAAATTACAAGGTAAGAATCATGCAATCAAGCCAATTTAAATAAGTCTTTCTTTTTCCTTGAAATCGATATAAATATATAAATAAATAAGAAAGCAATAAAGATAATAACTTAAATTTTACCATAAAGTAGGGTAGGAAGAGCATCTTTCTGGTACTTGTCTGGAAGCTGTGAGAGCTTCCCTTGCCACAAATTGTTCCATGCAAAAATAACAGCAATGACACATGGACCAAGCACTATTTGGTTTAATAGAACCTGCAAGTAGAAGCAAATTTTGGAAGAAGTTATACAGTTATCTAACCTTCACAAGAAAAAGATAGCCACTGCTAAGTACAATGAAGTGAATTGTCATAACAGAGAAGATAAGGAGACTAAACCTTCAGCATCACGTTTGTCACTGTTGGCTTTGGCAAACAACGATCAAGCAACTGGTACCATGCATAAGAACCAGGGCCATACAAAAGAAACCCATAGGATGCCATTCTCAAAGAACGAAGCCAATTATGGTCCGAAAGGAGAGTCTGCACAACATCCTATAGAATAGTTTCCAGTCAATTTTAAACTCGAAAACACTACAAACCAATTATTTGAAAATAATAGCACAAATTAGAAAGCATAAGTTCCTTTTTAAGAAATTTTTCTTTTACATAGTATCATCAAACCATAATGCAAAACAATGTCAAGCCTAAAGCCTACAGTTCCCTCCAACTGGTTTCAACAAATTTTTTAAACCTATTAAAATTGATGAGAACACTATATAGACGCAATATGTCCCTTTAGAAGTGAAGATACAACAGTTACTATCTAAATGATTTATATCTTTCTCTGAAAACGAAGCAGGGAAATTGTGCCCTATGGTGCTATCATAACCAAACAAGCAGGCCTCCATTGAGATTCCTTTAAAGCTCTTACGAGTACCAAACAAAAGCACAAAACTTCCCGTAAACAGTTAATCGGTTGAATTATAATATTTACTTGAAACCCAACCGATAGGAGATATTATTAATATTAAAGAAGAAAAAAAACACAACTTATACCAACAAAAAAAATTGTTAATTATAAGTAAAGGCACCCAACGAATTAAAAAGATAATTTCCCACATCGCATAATAAGAAGATACTAAACAAATCATATATTTTCTCCCGCATTTTCTTGGGAACCAAACAGTGCACATAAAATAAAATTCTAGCAAATGTAAGAGTAAAACGAGTTCTCAAGTTCGTAAAAGATTATATAATGTGCCCGGAAAACTCATAGCTAAATTTCCTCATCTCCAAAATTAACCAGAGCAATTAATTAGCCTGAATAACTCCCCGCAAAATAAATAAATATAAGACGAACAGCGAAAAAATGAGAGACCTGAGAATCGGAGGGAGAGGAATGTTTCTTGGAAGCCTTTGAGGTTCTCCAACGCTCACTGAGCTGAGCAATTGTGTCACCAGTGAGAGCAAGGGAGCCCGCCGTCATGGCTTGCTTCAAGGGGAACCATTCACCGGCTCTGCTAGTAGCCTGGGCAGATTCGGAGGAGTTGGAATTAGGTCGTCTTCTTTGGTTTTTGGAGCGAAGCCGTTCGTGTTTCCTCGGTGGAAGGTTCCAACCCCATAGGCCGCCGAGGCCGCCTCCTCCACCGCCCAACGCGTGCATTTTTCTCAGAAGAAAAACCCAAAACAGGCTGCCAAACTAAAATTTCGTCTATTTGTATTAAAATCTGATGTTTGGTTTGTTCTAATGAGAATGGTAATGGAATCAAATTATCCATTATAATATTTGTTTTGCTTTTAAAAGTGATGTAATAGGATTACATTGTAATCATAATTACATTTAACCATATAAATTGATTTTTTAGCGGTAAAAGTAAAACCTTTCAAATCTCACTTTTGTTAGTTATTTACTTCTTTTGTTCAAAAGGCAATGTTAAGTGTCACGGTGGACATGTCACAGTGTACACAAGTGTACACGTGGCAAATTTCTAGCGGAGGTTATTAGTGGCAAAGCTACATGAACTCTTAAATTAGTGACACATAAACTAATTTTTTGTGATAAAACTCTCTCAACCTCACTTCTGTTAGTTATTTACTCATTTCGTTCAAAAGACTCTATTAAGTGCTCTGGGATTGGAACCATCGAATCTCCCCTTTCCCTGTTCTTTCTTCTTCTTCTGCGACGAACCCACCAGACCATGATGAACCCAAGGACGAACCAAAAAACCCAATGAACCCCCCAACTACAGTGGTATCAACGAAGAGTTGCATGGAGGGATAATCAGACCCGGCGAGGTCGAGGCGAGAAAGAGAAACTTCAAAGAAGGGTTGGGTCTCGGGGCTTAGAGGGAGGCTGAAGGGTTGGATCTGTAAGGTCAGGAAGTTAGTTTTTGGGTTTATTTAGGTTGAAGGTGGCCAGAGGTGACTTTTCGAAGCTGTATGAGAAGGAGGACAAAAGATAGAGGGAGTGTGTGTGGACATTAGGGTTACAGGGAGAAAAATGTAAGAGAAAGAGAATAAGAGGGAAAAAAGAAAAAAAAAATAATCATTTTTTATAATTTTTGAATTATTTTTAAAATATTTAATTAATTAAAATTATGTGGACCATTAAAAATTTGTCATGTGTGCATTGTGGCATGCCCACCATGGCACTTAACAGAAGTGAGGTTTGGAAGGTTTTACCACCAAAAAAATTGGTTTATGTGGTTACGTGTCACTAATCATATAGTTCAAGTAGTTTTTCCGCCAATATCTCCCACTAAAATTTGCCACTTGTCTACTTGTGTACACTGTGGCATGTCCACCGTAGCACTTAACAGAGTCTTTTGAACGGAAGGGGAGGTTTGGAAGATTTTACCACGAAAAAATTAGTTTATGTGGTTAAGTGTCACTAATCATAGAGTTTACGTAGTTTTACTGCCAATATCCTATTTTAAAATAATAAATATGGAGTGGAAATGGATACAGAAAGGTGGTTTTTGGTAGAAAAATGATAAGCTGCGAGATCACAAGCACCACAAAAAGTGGTATATCGCTATTGGTGCAAATTAATATCGATATCATACATTTTGATTTAATAAATAATATAAAAAATTGCTAACCACTTAAACGCGCCACATCGGTGTAGTGTTGGGCACCTTAACCTTAATGTGCCCAATAACAATGCTCTTTTGGTAACATTTTTTATTTTTTAATTTTTTAATCACAAAAGTGAAAGTAAAAATTTTGTTTTAAATAATATTGCATTCTGTAACTACTTTTGTTTTGTAATTTAAAAAACAAAAAGTAAAAGTGTGCTCTATGGTTTTTTCATTTATGTTTTTCTATTTTTATTTGAGTTGAGTCTGGGATCTAGATCCAGGGTCAGGGTCGGGATCGGGATTCAGGCTCCTGGTCGGGGTATGGGACTGACATCCGAGTCCAAGACTGGGCCAACATCCGGGACCAGGAACTAAGTCTAGGTCCTAGTGTTAGGGTTTATGCCTTGAAAAGCATACAAAGACATTTTTTTACTAAAATAGTAGTTGAACAATTTGATATATGTTTCAATGTTGAATTATTGATATTGTATATTTAATAATTCTTATATAAATATCAAAAAATTTATTATTCATATATAAGTTTATAACTTGTATTGTACGGAGAATTAAGAGCATTGTTCATGAATAAAATACTCAGCAACATATTAAAGTTATGCAAAATTTAAGCAATGGTAGCTAGTACAACTCATTAATGCCCATTATCCGGAACAAGCAATCTTGATTCAGATCGCTAATATAGCAAGACATCTTGGTTAAGGTGCAAAATATTATAGAGATTATATATGACAAGGACTAATATGTAATTAAGTTGTCTTTATCAAATATTATAGAGTTTGCGCGCCTCGGTTTTGTCTGTAGGAAGTTCTCCACTTAATAGATACTTGAAAATTGGTGTCATCCATGTTGGCAAAGTATCTATCATCTCGATTTCTTCCTCTTCACATATGCTTGGCTCGTCTAAGACCTCCACCGATACTAAATTCAATTTATCATGATCAAATTGAGATGCTAGTTTTGCTAGAGCATCTGCATTAGAGTTTTGTTCTCTTAAAATTTATTCTATTTTAAAATAATCTAACTTTCTAAGCTCTTCCAAACTTGCTCTCTAAGTATTTAGCCATTTTCAGGTCTTTCGCTTGGTATGCTCCTAAGACTTGGTTCACAATTAGTTGCGAGTCACTATAACACGTAATGTTTTTGTCTTTTAGTTCCTCAACTATTCTTAACCCTGCTAACAAGGCCTTGTATTCTGCCTCGTTATTTGAAGTATGAAACTGAAATCTCATTGCGTAGTGGAATTTGAAGTTTTCAGGCGACATCACTATAACTCCTACCCCCGAGCCATTCTCATTTGAAGCCCCATCAAAATATAGTTTCTAAGTTTCTATTTTGTGTTCAATGTCAGAATTTTCTTCTGAGTTTATTCCTTCTATCAAAAAGTCAGTCAAAACTTGCCCTTTGATTGAAATTTTCGGGTGACAAGTTACTTCAAATTGTCCCAATTTAATCGACTATTTTATCAATCTTCCAAAGCATCAGGTTTTGATAACACTTGCCTCAATGGTTGATTTGTTAAGACTTTAATTGGATGCGCTTGAAAATATGGCTGCAACTTGCGAGATGCATGAATTAGGCATAGTGCGAGTTTTTCTAAAGGTGGGTATCTCGACTCTGTTCCCAGTAACCTTTTGCTAACATAGTAAACATGTTGCTGGTTTTTACCCTCTTCTCGCACTAATCCTGCACTGATGGCATGTTCTGAAATCGCAAGATAAAGGTATAGCGTCTCCCTAGTTATTGGTTTGGCCAAAACTGGGGTATTGACAGATGCTTCTTTATCCCTTTAAATGCTTCCTTGCACTCTTCCGTCCATTCAAATTTCTTATTGCCTCCCAAAACATTAAAAATGGGAGACATTTGTTAGTTGATTTCGAGATGAATGTATTGAGTGCTGCCATCCTTTCTGTTAAAGCCTGAACTTCTTTTGGCTTTATTGGTGAAGGCATCTCGATTAAGGCCTTTATTTTTTCCAGATTAGCTTCAATTCCTCTCGCATTCACAATGAAGCCCGAAAATTTTCGTGAGGAAACCCCAAAAGAACATTTTTTAGGGTTAAGCTTCATGTCATATTTCCTGAGTATAGCTAAATATTCTGCGAGATCCTTCGTGTGATCCTCACTTTTTACTGACTTCATGTTGTCGACGTAGACCTCCATGTTCCGTCCAATCTAGTTTTCGAACATACTATTTACAAGATGTTGGTATGTTGCTCCAATATTTTTTAACCCGAATTGCATGACTTTATAACAGTAAAGTTCTATATTTGTTACGAAGCTCGTATGCTCATGGTCTGGGACATGCATTTTTATCTGGTTATTATATCCAAAATATGCCTCCATGAAAGTTATCAACTTGTGTTCTGCTATTGCAACTACCAACTGGTCAATTCTTGGTAGTGGAAAACAATCTTTAGGACATGCTTTATTCAAATCTAAAAAATCTATACAAGTTCTCCAAGTGCCATTTAGTTTTGGAACAACAACTAGATTAGAAATCCATGAGCAATAGAAGGCTTCTCGTATGAAGTCGTTAGTTAATAATTTGTCAACTTCTTCTTTGAGCGCGCTTCGTTTCTCAGAATCTAATGGTCGTTGCTTTTAACATTTTGCTGGATAATTGGGGTCGATGTTAAGGTGATGGCAAGTCACTTTTGGGTTTATTCCCACCATGTCTGAGTGGCTCCAAGCAAACTCATCCTAGTTTTCCCTTCAAAAAATGATTAATTGTTATTTTAGTTCTTCCTCCAAACTTTTCCCTATGTAAACATATTTTATGGGATTGTTTGGATTTAAAATCACCTCCTCCATCTCTTTAATTGGTTTGAGTTGGTTATCATCTTGGATTCTTTGATCTAAATCTTTTGCTCTCTTCTCATTTTCTTCAGTTAAAATTACCATCAATTGATAACTGCTTTTTTGTTCAGAAGTTCCACTCGATAACATTCTCGAGCCAAAAATCGGTTTCCTCTAACTACTCCCACTCTAGAATGTGTAGGAAATTTTAAGGATAAGTGTTTAATCAAACTCACTGCTCCCAGTCCAATTAGAGTTGGTCGACCCATCAATACGTTATATACGGAAGGGATGTCTACAACCAAGAACTCTTGCATTTGTGTTGCTGATAACGGCAGTTCCCCCATAGTTAAGGGAAGCTCGATAATGCCTAAGCTTGCGACACTATCGCTTGTAAAACTGCATAGACTTACCATGCCTGGTTTCAGTTTTGCCTCCACTAATCCCATCTTTTTGAATGTGTCTTTGTAGAGGATGTTGACAGAACTTCTATTATCTACTTGTACTCTCTTCACCCTTTTATTGGCGAGTTGAATTGTTATCACGAGGGGATCAGCATGTGGGTACCGCACATGTTTTGAATCTTCTTCAAAGAAGATGATCGGTGGTTTATTTTACTTTGCTCTTTTCAAAGGTTCAGGAGCGAATGTTGATTGTTCATTTTTCACTTCATTTACGTACCTCTTCTGTGCACTGTTACTGTTTCCCGCGAGGTGTGGCATTCCAAAAATTACCAAGATATATATCCTCGCCCTCAAAGGTCGCAATCTCAAGTTATTCGGGTTATTGTGTTGGTTAGGCTCTCATTTCCTTGATTTCTCACATACTGCCTAAAGTATCCTCACAAGATTAAACTTTCAATTAACGACATTCCTCGATGGTATGCTCAATATCCTTCCAGAATCGACAATATTTTGTTGAATCTCACTTGTTCCTCGCGTGTCTCATCGACTCTAGTCTGTGGAATGTGACCCTGTTTTCATTGGCGAGGTAGATGCTCTCACGAGTTTCATTAAATTCAGTATATATCGAATAGATGGGTACATATTTCTCATGCTTTTTTTTCTGTTTCTTTTTGTCCTTGGATGATTCTTTTGACTCATCCTTTCTTTTGGTATTTGATCCACTAAGGTATTTTACCTCTGTGGTCACGATGCTCGTTGTTGCAATACTTGTGCTGGGTTTGTCTCCTAATAGCTTCATTTCATTATGTGCTTCCTCTTTACACACAAAGATTTGTGCTCTTTCATTAAATTCATTAATATTCCTCATAGGGCGACCTTGGAGGTCATCACATAATTCACCCTTGCTGTAGACAAGTCAGTTGTGATTCCAGCCAGAAGGGTTGTTAACAGAATACTGTCGTTTAGGTTTTTGACTTTTACAGTAGCTGTACTAAAGCAACTTAAGTACGCTTTAAGATATTCTCTTGGTTGTTATTTTATGTTGGTCAAAGATGACGCCTTTGGTCGACGGTCTCTTGCAGCCTGAAACTGCTTTTTGAAGTCCTTCGACGACTGTTCCTAGGAGGTTATGGAATGATTGGTGAATTTATGTTCATAGTTACTTACGAACCTAGTCTTTGAGTAGTTCTCAGACTAGTAACTTTGTGAGTTATTTATGCTCTCCTGGTCAACAAAATAACATCGAGATCTACTTTTATCTCGTGTTTGTCTACTCGAGCTACTATGCCCACGGGATCATAGTTCTCTTGTGCTTGAGCTTGCTTCATCTCGCGTTGGTCTTCTTCTTTAGAAGAGATTAAACACGTGTCCCCTACTCAAGAAAATGTACATATTTTCTCTATCCGCGCGAGAAGGCGGTTGTGGATGTTTCGGGGGAAGGCCACTGGACCTAGGTTGGTTTCTAGGATTTTTTCATTATCATGATGAAATCCTTGGTTTCTTGGTCGATTTTGCGTTGCCTCTTCATTCATGCGAGATGATTTTGGCATAATAGTTCGTTCATTCCCTTGGTTCGTAAATCCATGGGAAGTTCGTGGAACATCACATCAATGTTCATGGTTCCTTGTATTACTTGGGTTAGGTTGATTATCCATTGGGACATCCCTTGTATTCCCAAATTGTTCCTCCTGGATATTTAGGGGATTCGCTTGGTTATCCTCCTGCCTCTTAGTCCTGGAACCCTGAGGTCTCCTTGTAGTTGGATCAGGTTAGTTTTGAGGGACTGTTCCCTATGTAGCCCTGGTCGCCGCAGCTTCTCTCTCTAACTCAACGTTTCCTCAGTTTAATTCAGTCAGGTGTTGTTAAAATTGCCTATTTTTCAATTCTACTAGTGCTATGTATTTGGTAGGATCATAGGCATCCTCACTCTTTCTTTTTGGGATTTGATCACCATCAGCATTGAAATTAACATCGTTCCTCCATGAATGTGGTATTTCAAATGTGTTGGTTCTATGAGATCTCATAGGTTCTTTGCCAGGACAATGAGTTTTTTCCTCAGGATGATCACCGTCGTGTTGATTGTTATCAGCCATTTAATATGGGTTTGTGTTTGTGTTTATGAGGAGATATTTTTCTGAGTTTTTATCACCAAGGCTCTCAATGAAAGTACCAAACTATTAAGGCAGATTTTTGTTAACTAAATAAATATCCTTTTTTGCAATAAATACACAATATAATTTAATGATAATAATAAATACCAGATATTTTACGTGATTTTGTAGTTAAAATATACATACTCCATGAGTCCATATTATTAGGGATATTTTTTGGAATACAGAATACAAATCTCAATATTTGAAAATAATAGAATTTCTCTCTATTTTTTGTCGTCCTTTTTCCCATAGATTCTGCCTCTATTTATAGGAATATAGGTTGTCAGTTATTTTTATTGGGATTGATTTATTTATAAGTGCTGGTGAAACGTGGACATTCCCCATGTTTTATTTATTCACACATGGGATGATATCTAATAACTACCCTAGTGCTCTTTGTCTTTATCTTTTAAGCAGTTATGCAAACTAGGAAGGTTGCATCTTACCAAATATGAGTTATCCTTCTTATTCGCCGTGAGAGGAAAAAACACTAAGTGTAGAAGTAATTCATCTTGTTGTACCCCTTTATTTGTATTGATTCTGCGAGATGACTACTTTGTTGTGTCAAACGCGAGGCGGTTGAGTATTATTATCTTCACCCTACTCGAGTGAGAGAGTCAATGATTCACGAGGTCTTTGGATATCTCATTTTGTACATTTTATTACTCTATCTATCCCAAGGCGGACATGTGTCTCGTCATTTCTAGTTTAATAGTTTTTATTCTTGTCTCGCATAAAACTAAGTAGTCAGCGAGTTTGAACATTTCTATTAAACTTGTATTTAATTGAAATGAGTTATTTGAACTGCATTTAATGATACAATGTCATTAGTATATACCCTGAGTTGATTCATATTCCTTTTGTAGGACATGTGTCAACTTTTGGTACATAGCCGAATTTCGAGTATAACAATCATATATGCTTCATATCATTCATATAAATTTCTAACATGAGTTAGAATTTCAAAATGGTAATATCAAGAATGCTACAAAAAAGGGTCTTTGGTACTCATGTTAAAATCTAGTTTCAATCAACGAGCAATTGTTAGAAAACACAAGATTTGATAATTCTCAAATTTATTTCTTAGAAAGTTTCCTTATTGCCTATAGAGATAGGTGAAAATAAGTTTTTGCACAAAAATGTAATACATTATTTAAGTTATTGTACTAATTCACACCTAAAGTTTCATATTATATATATATAAATATATATGTTTCATAGTATTATGTAATCTTTATTTTTCTATTTTATATATATAAATTAATAATATATACAGTGTTTATGTGTTGTAATATTTATTTAATTTTTTATGTTGTTTTTATATTACTTTATAATAAAGTTATAATTATTTTGATTATCTTTTATTGTAATAAAATCTGCAATGTATAGTTCGTCAAACATTTTTAAAATATTATTACACTCAAAAAAAAAAATCAAACAGTTTTAAAGTTACGTATAAATATTAAGAGCAAAACTATTCATAGATGGGATTTAATTAAGATAATATATATTGATCATAGCAAGCAATAATTCATATACTATAAATTGCTCTCGAATATAGTACATTATGAATCGATCGCTTCAGCTTGAAATATATATAATAATGTTAAACTAAATGAAACATATATAATACATATATGTCTATATAAATCACCGTTTATTATTAGTTATTATATATAAATAATAGGCTGACTTTTCATAACTGATCTATGATGATAGAATTATAGATCAATAGCGCAGCTATATTAATCTATATTAATCATATATAAGTGTAGAATGTATAATTAATTAATTGGAGTCCAAGCACCAACAGTAATAATCAGACCTAGAGAGAGCCAACATTTGTTCAGGGCTCATTCTCTCAAGCTCAGATTGTCTCCACGAAGCAAAGTTGTTTCGATTTTGAGGGTCTGAAGCCAATGGATAGTCCTCCGCTCTATGATTCTGTGATCTCATTCTACTGTAAAGCCTCATTGTCGCAACACAATCCTCATAAGGGTCTTGGATTCCAGTTTGGATATCATAACTGTATTACGTATATATATAAATATAAACATATATAATGTAACTATATATGCATAGGAAAATTAATAAAAGGATGAGGATATGTATATATATAAGATACTTGCCCAAGATATGCTTGAGTTAGATACTTGAGTGAGTTGCTGAGCTTGCTAGTTTTCATCAGCGGAGGATATTTCGCAGTATCCCTAAGTACGTAAATATTAATTATTAGTTAGTTGTTTTATATATATGCATGGGCTATTTGGTATATATGTAGTGATACAAATTATTACCTGATCATAAGTGATGGGTAGTCAATCTGGAGACGATCAAGGTCATGATCCAAACCGTGACCAACAAGAATCTTAGCTCTACCACCTCTGGTGGGTCGGATCCTCCACATGGGTTCCCCATTACAAAGGAACTCATGAATCTTAGCCTGCACTTGTCTCACTGGCATTGCATCCCTTAAATACTCAGCTCGAATGCCTGTAGTTTCATACCTGCAGAATCATATATTAATTAATTTCCATCCTTTTCATATTTCAACATAAATATAATAAATTAAAGGTAATTATATACATAGTAGTACCTGTAGTTAGTGACAGGAATGGTGGGTTTTACATAAGTATGGAATATGATGTTTTCATTTTGGTCAATGAGACAGACCCTTGCGCAGACATCGAGGGTGCCATCCATGCCACCCCCAACCATTTTACAAGCCATTGCCACCACCTGTGTTCCTCTGCTACCTCTACTGTTTATCCCATCCAGATTGTCCCTTATTCCTAAATTTGCCAATCGACCAAGTACTCCCTACAAAATTAGTAATAGATAATAATAATCATCAAATGATAACAAAATTCATTTTGGGGAGAGAGAGAGAGAGAGAGGGAGAGAGGATTTATTACAGCATTGAGACCAGAGAGTTGACACCTCTCTTGATGAACTCTGACAGAGTAAGAGCTGTCAAAGATGGATAAGCAGAATCTGCATCCTCTCGTGCTGAATATGTTTCTACATTCTTGCTTTGGCAGTGGCCCTGAATAAATAATTAATTTATAACTTCAAATATTCTTATTTAAGAATTGATCACAGTACAAGAGGCGCGTGAGTACCAATAAGATGTTCCCTTAAAGACTCGAATGATCTGCAGTGTTTCTTGCAGATTCCACAAGTGGGTTCATGAACAGAGTGATATGATATTCTCATGTGCTCCACTAGATGATCCATTCTGTTAAACTGTCTATAGCATGCTGCACACCTGTTCCTGTTTAATTAAATATATATATATATATATATATATGTATATATTAATCAACTTAGCAATAAATTAATAAAGATGACTCATGAAATTACGTATATGTGTTAGAGAGAAAACTAGAAAATACTACATATATATGCACTACCTCAGAGTTTCTGCATGATTCTCCATAATGGTTTAGTTGAATAGTATATAATATTAATTGAAGATGAATAATTGTATACGTTTACTCCAATATATAAATATATTGTAAGATCGGAAAAAGATGAAAATAATAATAAAAGCAAGAGAGAGTTAAGAGTATTATTAGTAATAAGAGAGAGAGGCCTGAGAAAGAAAGTAAGAGGGTGTGGAAGGTATTTATAGGGCCAGAAGAAAAAAAAAATTGATTGAGATCCAAGTTGGTATACATGCAAAATGATTAATTAGCTACCTGAGATTATAATCAGCTGATATTAATAATTCTCCACCCCAATATCCCTTATTTGAACATTCGTAGTGATCCTGAAATTTTGGGGTCCACCATTCAAATGGAATAATATTTTCTTGGTGCATATATATGTATGTCCCTCTCTCTCTCTCTCTCTCTCAATTCTTACATTTCAGTTTATTCTATGAATATATATTTATTGATTATAATATATAGTTCGTAGAAGACTAGGAGCACTTTATTGAAAATGAAATTTTTTGCCCTTAGCTCCTTTTCTGACCATAATCACGAACTTTAGCGTGTCAACACACTGATGACGCATGCATGCAATAAAAAAAATCGGAAAATAAAAATAAATAACTGATGCGAAAAATCTCTATATTTAAACATTACCATTCAATTATTCAAATACTAAACTTTTTTCAAACAATATTTTTTTTATCAAGAAAGAAACTTCATTAACTAATACTAACAACATAAATGGGGGCATACCTCTTCCAAACACACACCAGCTCTACAAATTTTTTACAAAGCTGAGAGTTGCCTTAGATAGTTTCTTCTAATTAACAAAAAAAAAAACCCTAAATTTTATTACTTTCTTTAGCTATAAGGTATATATACTAATACAATAAGGGGTCAATCACTTGCTTGCAAACATATACAAATTTTCATACAAATCTAACTACTACCAATAACAGCAACTAACACAGATTTTTATTTTTGATAAAATGATAATAATTTAATCTCGTATATATTTAAATATATGAAATTTTATATTAAATTGAAAATAGATATGATCATACATTTGTATAATAAATATTTATCAAATCATGTTGTACTGGGACAACAGTACCAAAAAAAAAGACAATAAAATAACAATACAAATTGACTATAGATGAATGCTTAGGAATATGAATCATGTTATTTTAATTACACAATTGTTAATGTAAATTATTAATTCTCTTCCTTTAAGTGATGACAGATGATAAAAGTAACTCTAACTCTTCTCAAATCATTAAGGTCCTAAATCATAAATTATCTACTTGCATAAATTAATTAACATATAAATTGCATCAATTACAGAATTTAAATGTCACATAAACTATGTAAATACTCTCGTTTTACACTATGTTTATTTTATTAGAGTACTCCTAATGTTCAATATTTCTTAGATATTTCACATTAAGATCATAAATCACATTAAAGATGGCCAGTCTAAAACATGTAGTTAAAGTAAATAAGAACAAATCATGCAATCCATAGAAGAAAAACTAATAATCATATTAACTAATTTGAGGAAACATCAATGAACAGTCATTATATCCTTAAATTGGGAGTTTAATTAGTTCATAAAACTCATGTTCACATCCATAATAAAATTTGAAATTGAAATTAACATAAAGAAGAAAGAACTAGTTGGTGATCTTGTTTCGGGTCGCTACAATTGCTTCCTTTGGCTCCTTCTTAGGTTTTAGGGTTCTATTTCTGAGAATCAAGATTTTAAAACGTGAAACCTTTATATAGAAAATAATGGAGATATCTTAGAATAGTGAAATTATAAAACTGCCCAGAAATCTCGTGTTTAGCCCGTAGTCGCAACCACATAATGCCTGGTCGCGACCATAGAACAATCTCAAAAATCATTGTCTCTGCCAATGAACCCCTTAGTCGTGACCATATAGTCGCGACTATAAACCAATTTTTAGCTTAGAGATTTTTTTCTTTCAGTTTGCCCTATCTTTTCACCAGTTGGTAAAAAATAAACTTTAATACCTCAAGAACCTGAAATAAGAAAAATCAAGTGTAAAACAATTCTAAATATAATATTAATGAAGAAACAACTCCAAAATGGACCCAAAACTTAGGCTGAAAAGCCTAACACAATTATTATTTGTATAACTGAAAATAGTCTAACACAATTATTATTTGTATAGTGTTGGACATCTTAAGGTACTAAATAATAATGTTATATTAATAATAATGTACTAAAAATTATAAATAAAAAAATCATTCATAAGAAAAAAAAAAATTAACATCATTAAGAAAAAAATCCAGAAAAGTTGAATACCATAAATTATCATTCATAAGAAAATTTTATAAAATGAGTTGAATACCATAAATGGTGGGATACCGTTATTTGTGTCAAGCACCACAAAGGGTACTAAAAAAACCAAAAATTATTGTAAAAAAAAAGAGTAATTTGCGGCATAAATACTTAAGTTTAACTCGTGATTGCAAATAAATACCTAAGTTTAATTTTTTTACGGTAATAATACATAGTTATATTTTTATAACTCCGTAGGTACCTCGCTGTTAAATGTCAAGTTATTATCCACGTCTAATTTTCTTATTGGTATATTTAAATTATTTTTTTAAAAAAAATAAAAATTTAATGACTTGGGCTAATTATGGATTGTCACAATTTACTTAACACTTAACAATCAAGTATCTATAAAAATTCCAGAATTAAAATTTATGTATTATTACCACTAAAAATTAAATCTAAGTATTTATTTGCGACAAATTACTTAAAAAGAAAATTATACAAAATAAATATTAAAAAAATTTGTAAAAAATACAAGACTTATTTTTGTCTTTTTGAGATATGCATTATTCTATCATGTCATGATATATCTATATAGTCGTGTAAAGTATTCATATACATATATGATTTGATATAATTATTGTGTGCGCTATATATAAGTTTGATTTTTTTTTAGATAATAAAAAGTAAGTAATTGTGGGTGACATGATAAAGCCGTGTTACGTGTACGCACAGCTAGCTTGGTAGCAAGGTAAAAACATGGTTGATTTTATGAAAAGATTAATCTTGTTTTATAAATAAATATGCCTTTCGGCAAAAGAAGTATGGATTGAGACTTGAGAGCTTATTCGCCTGGATAAGATTTACAACTTCTTTCTCATTTGTCTCCAAATCATTTTAATTACTTTCACTACTATATGTCTATTGGACTAGTGGTTGGTTACCATTCATTACAGGGAAAAAAATTCAACCACCACGAAAAGAATTTAATATCATATCACGTCCCTGCATTCCTAGCCAATATTGGTATATGTACAACAACATATTGAGAATAGAATACCTTTGTATTTTTCAAATATATGTAGGTACAGCAACATGAGATGAAGATGAGAAAAATGGAATGGGTCAGCATATTGTGAATACCTTTTGTGTTTTTTATTTGTATTTATTTGTTCATTTATTGTAAGGGCCAGCATATTGAGAATACCATTTATAACTCCATGCACGGTAATTATTTTTACGAATATATCAAGAAAGTCATATTATTTAGTCTTCTTTTATCCTCATGTCACTAGCTACAACTGGTAGTAGTGCTGTAAGTTTGTGTGTGTCATGTTAGTCCGATTCATATTTATTTATATTTTTTTAAAAAATTGGTCGTATTGTACCGTGCCACAAAAAAATATAGGTCGTACTATACCGTGTCAATATTTTTAAAGAGTAAATCCAACACGGCTCGTAAGCCCAGTATTTTCATCTCGTGCTCGAATTGGTGCGTGCTTTACTCGTGTCGGTCCATATTTCTTAAATAGGTCGGTCTTTTAGAGAGAAAAAGGCTCTCTTATTTTCATTGTATTCAGCCGAAAGTGTGGCTGTAGAAAATATGTTGTAGGGTTTAATTACAATAAAAGAGTTTATATATATACACAGTGAAAGAAAAGCCCAATGTGCCAGTATTGGGCCAAGTAAACAAATAAAGCATTCTAATACCCCCACCCCCACCCCCCCTTTTTCAAGATAAACTGTATAAGTTTCTTAAGTTCATCTTGGTTACAAGTGTATATGTAGGAATTTATTACTGTTTTGCCTACACCACATCAAAGGAAACAAATCAAAAAGCAAGGTCAAATTAGAACTTTAAACCCAGTCAAAGATTCCCTTTGACTCCTGATTTAAACTCCCCAACGACAACTCTCTTCTATGAGCTACAAGTCGTTTCACTTATATTCAGAAAATCCTAATTTAACACATATGTATATTCCTTTTAACCTCAAACACATAAACGCAACAGCCATCAAAAAACCCTAGCAGCATCCTTTGTTCTTCACTGTTCTTCTCTGAAGAACATGAAGACAGCTGTTATTACAACCTAGAAAATAACCTCAGCCAGAGAATAAACCTAACCCGATTGCACCCTAGTTCAAATCTATCCCCAAAAAATTAACTCCCTTCAACCGAGCCTTTCCCAAACCGATTCAAACCCAAAAAATCATATACACAAACAACAATCAAACAACCACATCAATGAAAAATACAGAAAAGAAAAAGGAGAAGAAGACACCAGTTTTATAGAGGTTCCCCAAAAATATTGTGATGGGTACGTCCTCTTCGAGCTCGCCTCATTCGACTATGAATCTTCAAATATCAGAGTTTACAAGAATAGGATTCCAATACACACAGGTACAAATTGGTAATCCCTAATATTTACAGTGTTAAAATCCTCTCTTCTTCTCTCTGTTTCTCTCAGATTTCTGTACTAGCAGTTGTGATTCTTTTCTTCCTTGTTGCATGAACAACACCCTTGGCTATTGGATATCCAAACCACCACCTTGGTTCCAAGCTTCCACCATTGTAAGCCTCTTCCAAGAAGCCCCCAAAACCAGTCGGTTTCCCCTCTGTAAAACCAGATCTGATTTTGTTGTATATTGTTATGCCTCTGATTTTCTGTTTCTGTAGTACTGCTCTGAGTTTGTGTTTTTCTGCCTCTGTGTTTTATTATTGTTGGAAAATATATATCTTGTTGTATTAGAGCAGAAAGAGAGGAGAGTTAGTTACAAAAAATATTACTAAACTTTTGTAACTAACTTTAACTGCTTTGTCTTGGTAAATAGAGGTTGAAGGCCACATAAGTCTTTTTTACTGCTTGTAATTTTTGTGTATTTGTAATCTGAACAGTGTGCAAGAATATGGGAATTTATTTCAACAGTATAAAAATAAATGGGAAAAAGAGGTTTGGTAAAAATGTCTGCTATGTTGTTTTTGGTGGTGACATGTATTAGCTTCAATGTGCCTTTGTGGATCTTCTCTCGGATAACATGGCAGTCAATCTCGATGTGCTTTGTTCTTTCATGGAATACGGGATTCTTGGAGATGTGAATGGCGGTTGTATTGTCACAATAAAGAATGGCTGGATCTTTGTGATGAATGCCAAAGTCTCGAAGAAGAGCTAACAGCCAGGTGATCTCACAAGTGGCATTTGCCATTACCCAGTATTCTGCTTCAACGAAAGAACGAGAGACGGTAGACTGCTGCTTTTTTGATTTCTAAGAGATTAGGGAATTACCAAGGAAGACACAGTAGCTAGAAGTGGACCTTCAAGTGTCACTGCAGGAGGCCCAATCAGCATCTAAAAAAAATCTTAAGATGAAAGTCTAAATTGGACATGTTAGTTTCAGCATAAGCAGACAATTTTATAGAAGAGGTAGATTGAAAGAAAAGCCCTTGGCCAGAAGTGCCTTTGAGATCGTAAAATTCTATGAGCTGCATTAAGATGGGGAGCTCTTGGGTTAGATAAAAATTAACTTAGTTTGTTAATAGCAAAGGCAATATCAGGGCAAGTAATAGTTAGGTAAATGAGTTTACCTATGATACTGCAATATATTTTTAGGTTTTCTAATGGTTCCCCAATATCGAATGAGAGCCGAATATTAGGTTCCATTGGTGTAGAAGCAGGAGAAGCTCACAAGTAACCAGTTGTGTCAGTTAAAAGTTGTAGGGTGAATGATCTTTTGGATACAGAAATCCCAGAGGGGGATCGACCAATTTCCAAACCCAAGAAAAAACGTAAAGGGCCAAGATCCTTAAGTTGAAACACAAAATTAAGTTGTTGTTTAAAGGAAAGAACATCATCATTATTATTGTAGGTAACCACTATGTCATCCACATATATTAAAAGAGCAAGAAAAATACATTTGTAATTTTTAATGAACAATGTGGGATCTAAAAGGGATTGAGTAAATCCAGTGGATAAAAGATAATTGCTAAGTTTTGTAAACCATTGTCTAGAGGCTTGTTTCAAGCCATAGAGACTTTTGTTTAGTTTACAAATAACATTTGGAGGAATATCTCCTTTAGGTTTATATCCCTTGAGGAGTGTCATGTAGACAGTTTCATGTAAATCGACATGAAGAAAGGCGTTATTGATATCAAGTTGGTACAAAGACCAATTGTTAATGACTACAATAGCAAGCAGTAATTTTCATGTATTAAACTTTGCAACAAGGGCAAAGGTGTGAAAGTAATCAATACCTTCTTTTTGGTTGTAGCCTTTAGCTACTAATCGAGCTTCGAGTCTTTCAATAGTGCCATCAGCATTGTATTTGATTATGTATACCCATTTGCAACCAATGGCGTGATATCCATCAGGAAGAGTGACAACAATTCATGTGTCGTTAGCTTCGAGAGCATCAGTTTCTGTGTCCATGGCTTTTTGCCATTTTGGGTCATTAGCTGCCTCTAGAGGGTTCAACAATGGAATGGGTAGCAAGGATCGTTGTACGAAAGTGTTATGTTAACCTATTATAAGATAAATATTTATTAATAGGGTAAGCAGTGGACAGAGTAGCAGTGGTATTTCAAATGTAATCTGAAAGACGTTTAGGTTTGGATAAAGTTCTTCCTGTATTGGAGGTGATAGGGGAATGAATTATTGACTCCCTGGGTGTGGATGGCACTTCATCAAGAAGTGGGACATGTGTGTTGATGTCAATCACACTTTGGGGAATGTCCATTTTATGAGATGAAGTTGCATCATGGTCGGGAACAGATTCATGCTCCTCAGAAGGGTGTTGAGATGGTCCTATAGAGGGCAGTCTAGATGTGAGAGTAATTGATTTATTGAATTAGGAGAGTTAGTGTCGGATAGTGGAGAAATATCTTCATGAAAATAAATATCTCTAGAGTGAATAATCTCTTGAGTTTCTATGTTTAAGAGAGTGTAAGCTTTCATACCAGTGGATAACCAATAAAGACATAAGGACGAGATCTTGGATCAAGTTTATGTCGTTTGGTTTTCAAGGTAGAGGCAAAGGCAAGACACCCAAAAGCTTTAAGGTGTTCATAGGCAGGAGCTTTCTTATAGAGAACTTCAAATGAAGTCTTTTTGTTAAGTAACATAGATGGAGTTCAATTTATGAGATAAACATCAGTATTTATGACATAACTCCAAAGGTAAAGATAAATGAGATTGAAACAGTAAAGCTCTATCGACATTTAATATGTGTTGATGTTTGCGTTCAACAACAGAATTTTGTTGAGGGCGACCAACACAAGAGTTGTACTTCATGGTGCCTTTGCTACTGTAAAAGCTTGTGATATTCAGTTCTTTAGCATTGTCACAACGCATTGCTTTGATGGGAACTGAAAATTGTGTTGCAATAAGCGAAAAAAATTGTGGAATAATAAAAGAGACACCAGATTTAGAGTTTAGCATGTAAACCCAAGTGTAACGAGAGAAATAATCAACAATAGTTAAGAAATATCAATAACTTTCAATGCTAATAATATGAAAAGGTCCCCATATATCAAGGTGTATTAAATCGAAAAACAACATTGACAAAATTATTGTTAGAAATAAATGGAGGCCGCTTTTGTTTAGCAAAATGACATATAGAGCACACATAATCTAAAGATTTTTCACAGAATTGTAAAATTTTATTTAGTATACTAGTAATATTCATAGAAGGATGACCAAGGCGAAGATGCCAGGGGTCCTTCAAAGTACAAGTAGTGTTTGCAAAGATAGAAATATTGGAAGTGAGAAAAGGTCGCTCTTGTTCAAAGAAAAACAGCTGGCCAACTTTCTTAGCTAGTCAGGGAGGGATCCTGAATCAAACATTGAATAAAAGTAAAAGTGAGTTTATTATGACAATGTTCAAGATAAGCATTAACAGAAAATAAATTGAACTTAAATTCTGGAATATATAACACATCGATTAGTATTAGTTTATCAAATATTTTTACAGTGTCAAATTTATTGATGTGAATCTGATAGTTATTAGGTAAAGTAACAATATTAGCAACAATATTAGTGTTTAGAGATGTAAAATAATGAAAAGAATGACATATATAATGAGTGGCTCCACTATCTACAATCTATAAAAAGAGAGGAAAAAGTTTATTATTACAAAAAAACCGTTAAAGACTACAACTTATTTATTTATTTTTATACAAAGAAATCATATTCTTTGTATATATGTAGTGGCGAGGGAAATGTGTGTGATGTGTTTGACTTTTATATGCATATAATGGGTAAGCTATGGGGGAGATGGAATTGGAATGTCAGAGACTTACTTTTTGACCGTGAAGGGGTCCATAATATATTCATAGATTCTGTGTTCTACCTTTGAACATACTCGAATCCTCGAATAATTCACCATAAAGTTAATTTCTCCAAAAAGATTATCATATAGATATACTTTAATTTTTTGGTCCACGCACACTACCATCTATACAACAATATGTACACATAGCAATACAATATTACTTTGTTTGGTAGTGCTGGTCCATGGCATATATGACTGACATGCATATAGATATATATATGCATGGATGTCTGTCTTATTTTCAATTCAAGAGAATGTCAAACTAATAAAAAGTCAAATATTAAAGTAGAAAAACAAATAATAATAATAACAGTATATACTACTATACTTACTACTGTATCTGTATGCCATTCTATATATACGACAAACAGAGACATTTTTATTGTTAAATGAGAATAGTTGTATTGCTCGACAAACTGTTTTTACAACCTAGCCAAATTAGTTTAGCAAGTTCCACTTTTCAAACCACAATCTTTTTTATCTATTCTTCTTGATTGGTTATTTAACTGTTGAAATTAATTCCCAGCCAACTTATTTCATTATACAACAGAATAAGTTAGATCAAATCCTACCAGACTTAACAAATTCAAAAATCAATAGATCAACCTAAAGTTAGATATTTTTTAACTTAGCTCAACTACTCAGTATGTCTAAAATAAAAGAAAAAAAAATGAAAAACTTAGAGCATGTTTGGTATTGTTTTTTGTTTTTTGTTTTAAAAAATTATTTTTAGAAATGAGAACAAAAAATAATTTTTGAAGTTTTTAAAACACAAGTCACGTTTAGTTAGTGATTTTTAAAAACAATATTGACCAAAAGTGAATTGGTTTTTAAAACAGAAAACAACATTTTGTTGTTTTCAAAATTCTTGTTTTTTGTAACTTTGTTTTTAGAAAACTGTTTTTAAAAAACAAGGCCAAACAAGCCAAATTGTTTGCCAAATTGTTTTTAAAAACAATTTTCTGTTTTTAAAAACAAAAAAAACAGTTTTTTAGTTATGATGCCAAACATGCACTTACAGCCTCGGAAATTCCTCTCTGTTGAGAATCATGGGGTTCCATCTCAAAATCAATTGGCAATGAGTGGAGTAGCCCATGTTCTTATATATGGCTCAATACTTTTACATTTAATCCATGTGGGACAATGTTCTCCAATATCCCCCCTCAAGATGGTGGCTATTTTTGCTCACCAATCTTGAATCACCTTATCACCATCTGGACAGGTGTGGATCGAAAGCCCGCTAGGGATATGGCTCTGATACCATGTTGAGAATCATGGGGTTCCATCTCAAAACCAATTGGCAATGAGTGGAGTAGCCCATGTTCTTATATATGCCTCAATACTTTTACATTTAATCCATGTGGGACAATGTTTTCTAATACTCTCCCAATCCCAGAAGCGATCTAGAGTGAGAATCTAGAGAGAGGGGTTCTCGTGTTCAGGGAGTAGAAAAAGAAAAGATTTAGAGAGAGAAAAAGAAGGGAGGAATCGATTCGATCCAGAGAGAAAATTTATACAAAGAAGATAGATTCTTATCTAAGTGTGAAGAGGAGGATTATTAGTCCACCGATGTGACTTGGAATCCTTACACACTATGTAAAAATTGATCTTGATAGTAGATTTAATCTAAGCTTCTCTTAGGCAGCTCACCAAAGACGTAGCTCCAACTTTCGCTAGTGAACCTCGTAAAAATCTCTGTGCTATTCTTTTGTTTCTCTCATTTCTTTGTTTCGATTTGTTTTTGTGTGTTTCTTTATTAATTCAGCTCAAGTTCTTGAGCTTATTTGATTGTGTTTAGGCCTAATCCATTTTTGTGTTTTGTTGTGTCTTCGAAGCTTTTTCATCACAACAAGAATTTTGTAATGTTAAATTTAGAAACATATAAAAACAATTAGAAAGATAAAAGAAAGAAAATGTTATTAAGGCCCTAAAAAGCATGTAATGATATTTCTATCTATAAATAAGAATTGAATACTTAACATTGCATAATTTATATCTAAATATCAAAAAATTACTTATTCATACATGATGTTGTGACTTGTATTATATTGAGAATTAAGATCACTTAGCCATGAATAAGACAGTTAGCAACATATTAAAGTTATGGAATCTGTAATCAACGGTTATTAGTGCAGTTCACTGATGTCTATTATTAGGTGCAAGTAATCTCGATTTGAATTGCTGATGTAGTATGACATCTAAGTGAAGGTGTTGTATAATAAGATTATATATGACATAGACCGATATGAAATTTTAGTTGTGTTTATCAAACATGTCGTTCACAATAAAGATCTAATTCATATCATACAGATGATCAATAGTAGATCGGTCTGAATCCTGAGTAATTGTGAACTCCTGTTCATATTATTAGTGTAACGCCCTAAATAATTAGGCACGCTACCTGAGTTATTTACGAAACCCTAATCCCCTAAACGGGATTACTAATCAAAATAGCGCAGAATTTAAACTTTTGTAATAAACGGAATGAAAATAAAACTTGTAATAATTTAAACTTTACAACAGTTGGGATCCCAAAAATATTTACAAACTTTATTACAAGTCTCTTTCTGTTAGCCGGCCTAAGCGGCAAAATAGAGTTTAAAAAAAAAATCAACACTGGTAGACCCTTAACACGCTTGGTCTGATATGGCCCAGACATGTACATTCTTTGCCCAGCTCCTGTACTCATGGCTGATCAGCTAAAGCCTTACCCTTTCCTGCACACTAGAGCACCCGTGAGCCAAGCCCAGCAAGACAGTATAAATCATAACAATAATAATATGCTCATCATGTTATTTACACAGTAATGCCATTCACATATATATATATATATATCTGTGTGACACAGACCTGCATGTTGCTCTCACATGCCTATTTATGTCTACATGGCGTAGACCTACGTGTTGCTCTCACACGTCTAAATACAATAAGGCCTTAGAATGGTTCATCTCGGTTATGGTTACCGAGTCCAACTTGATTATGCCTTGAGCGCATAACCCTTAAATCTCAATATAATCACTCACTTAACATGACATAGCATTAACTCACTTATATTACTAGGGTAATAACCCTAGGCTACTAACCGTTCCTATTAGGGTGATAACCCTAATCCTGGTTACAATTGCTCACATATATCATATTCAACATAAGCGCCACCGCGCATACTCTACGTGCTAACTACTGTCTTACCTGTTGTCCCGCAATGGCAGAGATTCTGAATCCCCGGGTGCTCCTGACCAGGTGCCGGTAATCCTAGTCACATAATCTGGGATTTCACAAATAGGGTTAACCCTAATTTCACATTCATAAAATATTCACATAGCATTTAAAATTCAGATATTCAGATAAATCTCGAAAGAGCTTTCTAACAGTATATAGAACTCCCAAATCGGAGTCCGGAGCACAAAGTTATGGCTATTTGAAGTTTGCAAAAAGAATCTGCCCAGAAAGAAAAGGGCGCGCCGCCCTGGGTTCAAAACCCAGAAAACCAGCAATATAACACGAAAATCAGCCCCAAAAACTCAACTAAACCATCCCAAATCATAACCAAACTTCCAAACCATCAAATAGGGTTGCTAACAACTAATAGATGCTCAAATAAACATATTTCATGCATCAATTTCAATATTAAACCCCATTTCAGATTACACAAAATCTCATATATAAGCTTCAAACCCACAAACACTCAAGCTCAAGAGCTTGAGCTTCAAGCCAACATATGTCTAACATTTTCCAGCAGCCACAACCAAAAATAACAAGAATTCCAATCTAGAGAATATCCTAAAAATCCATTCCAAGCTCCACAACAAGATTATGGAATTTACACTTTAATTTGACCAAAAACAACACAATCTTTCCACACATGCATAAGCAAGAACATTTCAACTATTTCATGTTTTTCCACAAGAAATTTAGCAAGGAATTCAATCAAAATATTCAGTAAGAAAGCTACCTCACTTCCAATCCAAAGCTAAACCCAAACAATCTCCAAGTTCAAGCTTCAAGCCAAGCAAAAACACACTAATCTTCTCCAAATATCAAAGTTTGAGAAGAAGAGGGTTTGAGAGAGAGAGAGGGTCAGCCAAGAGGAAGCAAAAGACCAGAATTTTCCTTTTCCTTTTTCTCAAAAATTCACTTTTATTAAATTAAGAAAATAAAGGTCAAATGACCATATTGCCCGTAGGGCCAATTAACATGCATAAACACTTTCAAGGGCATAATTGTCATTTAATACACATTTAATTCCAAATAAATTTCAGATTATCAAATATCAAATAAAATGCCAACATTTAATCCCAAATTGCATTTTAGGCCCCAACCCCGTTCGGCCCGAAATACCCGGTTGTGACTATACCGCGCCAACCTGTGAGAACACACCTGAAAAGACAACACAGGCATACTATATAATAATATAGTTCTATTAAGTACGTAATTAAATTAATTTTATCATTTTACCCTTCTCGAGTCATAATTACTAAAATGCCCCTAGCTCACCAACGGGGTCTTACCATATAATAAATCATATTAATTCACATATATTGAACTATATAATAATATAATTCCTCAATTATTCATAATCATCTAATTAGGGTTTTGCTAATTCTTTTCTTAATTCTAGAGTATTACAATTGGTTTCTTTAATTTACTCATTAATGTTTCTCAGAGAAGATGATTCTTACAATTTTTATTTGAGAATCTAATAATATGGATGGCTGGAAACATGATCTATACTTATAGAATCTTGACTTTTCTAACGGATCGAATGTTGGTTCCCTTTAAGTGTTAATTCTAAAATTGAAAAGTTGTGCATGTTGAGATTTTATACCCTAAATAAAACTCATCTCATGGTAATCTTATTGTCTATTAAAGAATGATATAGAAGTTAAACTTTATATTATTTGGTTCACATGATTATTTCGTGATTCTAGGTTTAATATGTAATTTCTATTTGAATCCAAAATTTATGGATAATCATGATTATTGTGTTGTGTACACATTAAAAAATAATCATGGTCATAAGCTTCAAACTTTTAGTCTCGCGATTTACCAGTGCACATGATTTACACTGATGTGATAATCAGTGATATTGTTTACTCACACTTGGATAAGTGGAATGCCTTTTTCAAGGTATTAGTAGAGTAACCTAAGATCGGATGCATTGGCTATACACCAGACTAGACCGATATTTACAGTGGAAGAGATATCATAAACTTACCATAATATCTTCTCTAGGTAAATCTCTAATAGTTGATCTTAGATCAATGATCTTAATCCTAGGAGGATTAGGTTCTGGCTTAACTATGTTATTCTTATTTTTTGATTTATTTGTTCGAGGCCTACCAGTAGGTTTGGCTTAATACTTACCTCTTGGGAGCAGGGTAGTATATTTAAGTGGGAGCGCTAATCATAGACATAGAATCTATAACTTCTATAATTAGATAGAAGTGAAATGATATTTTCTTAGAGCTTGACTAATAAACATAAATAGAAGAGCTCTTATTTTGGTAATTATATTAGTTTCCCAAAATATTATCTATAGGAAACTAAGTATTTTACGGATAAAATACATTGAAGGGTAACAAGGTAATTTTAGTCTCTATTCAATGTAGACAATCTATAGAAGATCATTGATTATTTAGATTGAAATAATTAATAATTAATAGCATGTCTATTTTTGGAGAATAAAGTGTTCTAGATAATTAAGAGTGCAATTTTAAATCTATAGTGGAATTAGAAAAAATTAATAAGATAGAGATTTTTACTTGGTAAACTCTAGAACTACTTATTGGGAGCTTGATTATATAAGTCTATGGTCTCCACACTAACTGAGACTACATTGCCTTGTAGATTCAATTAATTGGTTTTAGATAAATTCTAAATGAGACTAGGTCTTATTTGTGAATTTTACTAAGCAAATGCAAATTTGAGAAAAAGAATGAAATTGAGGGTTTATTTATTAATTAAGAGATTTTACATATTCTAACTAATAAAAAAAATTAAATTCTTATTTTATTAGATTAAATAGATAAAATTAACATTTAAAGGCTTAGAATAAAAAAAATGGTATTATTAAGAAAAGATAAGTTTAACTAAAAATGGAAAATTTAAAACCCATTAGGCTTTTCTATAGGGTTCGGCCAAGGCTTGAAATTAAATGTTATTTCATATCTTTTTAAGTCCATTAAATTCTAACCTTAATCCTAACCCTAAAATATTATTATAAATAGACCCTTATAGCTCTTAGTTATATATACACATTCCTTCATCTCTAAACTAGAGATACAAGTTCATTAAGCTATAGAAAAATTTCGAATTCCTCATTCTCTTTTCCTCAAGTATACACACCTATATACACATGTATATAGGGTGTATACAGTTTTGAGGGATCATAGATTATAGTCAGGAAAGTAATATTTTGAGAGAGATATAATTTTATAATATATACAAACAGTTTTCCTTTGGCTTCTTTTTTCTAATTTTCGTGTGCTACATGTATTGAGTACTTACCCACTCTTTTCAAGGAAATACTCAAGATAGTGTGGAAGACTGTGTTAGAGAATTCAAACAGAAGGAGTCATAATTTTTGCTACTCTATTGTAAGATTTTTTAATCTTCTATATGTTTAATTTGAATTGTTTTAAGGTTCCATGTTTAGGATGTTAGATTAGTAATAATCAATATACTTGTTTAATAAAAGTAAGATCCTGGTAAAATATGATTTCTAACAAGTGGCTTCAGAGCTATGGTAATCTTTTACTATTCATGTTAAACAGGATAAAAAAATAATTTTGATTGTGTTTTTTACATGTTTATGAGATTTGGATGTTACATGTTAAATGAATTATGCATTATTTGAAAGAAAGATTGATAAATTACGAGTTTTTTTGTATAAAATAATTGTAGTTTATGTCTAGAATTATTTATTTATTTTTTTATTGAAAATTTAGGAAAATTATGCAAGTTTGCTTTTCACGGATCTTTATTTTGATGAAAATTGAGAAAGTTATGAATTTTTGAAAATTGAAAACTAGGGCTGCCACACACCCCAGGTGACACCCAGTTGCATGGGCGCGCGGATGCTAAGCAAATGTCGAGTTTTCTCGGTCAAATTAAGCCTTTGGTCAGGGCAGTCATTACGGCCTCCATTCTGGTCATCTTTTTGAGCAGTAACTCGTTGAATTGATCCTGTCGAGTCAACCTGCTTTTTTCCAATTGAAGTTGTTTAGCCATGATGACCGCGGGGTCTGACTCGCCAAGTTGGTTCTTATCTCCAGCATTATCATCAGTGACTTTTTCCTGAAGGTCATCTTCAAGCATATCCTCAGGTGTGTCCCGAGTGTTGTCTTCAGCATCATTAAAAGTGATTTCTCTAGATTTTACATCTTTTATTGGATCGTCCTAATTTCGATCTTCATCTTGGTTACCTTTCTGACGACTAGTCACCTCATGTGGATCATTGATGTCCACTGCTTTGGTGCCAGGACCAGTAAAACAAAGACCAGACTTTGTTCGGGTGAGTGCCATGATTATTTGAACGTAATCTCTAGATGGTCTCACTGCTTCCTTCATCTCTCAATGAAAGTACCAAAATATTTACCGAGATTTTAAAAAACTAATTATCAAAAATAAGAACTGGAAAAATAAACCATTAAGAGAAAAAAAAAAGTAAACAGACATAAATAGTTTTTTACGTGGTTGGGGCATTAACTAGCCTTAGTTCACGAGTTAGTGTTATTCAGTAGTTCTTTAGCTTGAAAAAGCCTTTAGGAATACAATGAATATGTTCTCAAGTTTGCTTGAGCAAGTATTGTAATAAAATTCAACCCTTAATCCATAGGATTCACTGGGTATTTATAGTAGTTTGAGAACTACATTTAGTTTCCCTTTTCCCTCAATTGGATAGTTTACAGTGAATAACACACTTCGGCTGCCTGGTGAAGTGCAGTCCACAAAAGAGGAGATGTGCTGACTAGGAAGATCAGATTTGGTTGGATTTGGCCAACACCGTGTACTTTGATTGTGGACAATTATCTGTGAATTAATTGCTTGATATTTGTTATAGGAAGTTTTCCCATTTAGCTTAATTCAATCCTCTATCGAGATCTGACAGTGATTGTTTCCTTATTTGTGTGCAGGAATAAAATGGGAAATCTGACCAATCTTCCAGGATCATGTTGTCTTACCCTTCCTGCCTCATGGTACAGGACCTACTTTTGGGCATGAGCTGTCAATGGCCTTAGGTTTTATGGTCACGGAGCTGGAGTACGTTCCTGTAAGGACCTGTCCAAATTGGCTTGGCCTGCTTTACCTTCTTTGAGGGGCCTACTAATGGTTCTTTGATGCCTACCAGGATAATATATTAGAAAATATATGTAATGCAAATATAAGATAAATGAATATGTTAATAATAGAAATATAATTAATAAATATCTGAAAATTTTTATTGTCTTATAAAGTGAGTATGATCTTGTAAAAAAATACAAGAGAATTAAGATACAATATGAATAGAAAAAGTCGATAGTGTATTAAAGTAAGAAATCTTTAATATGGAATTACCAAGTACGGTTTACTAAGCATTATACTCTAGTGCATGAGATTTTGATTCGGATCACATATGTGGATAAACATTTAGTAAAGGTACCGTGTAAAATTTAATTATACATGACTGTGCCAATATGAAATAATATTTTTCATTAACGTGTCATTTTTCATAAAAGAGTTACTCATATCACAACGATGATCATTAGTATATCAATCTAAATCCTGAGTATACATGAACTCCTTTTTGTGTTTATTGAGTTCTTTAATTCACTCGTTAAAGTTTCTCAAAGAAGATAATTCTTACAACTTTTGTTCTAGGAACTTTATAACATGGGTGGTGGGAACATATTATACAATAATAGAATCTAAGCTTTCCAAAAGGATCGAATATTAGTTTCTTATAGTGTTAGTTCTGAGAGTGCTAACAGTTGGATCCAAATCTATAATTGCATTATAGATTAATTGTTCACATTGAATTAATGGTACATATGTGTTGGGCTTTCTGCCCTAAATAAAACCAATTTTAAGATAATCAAATTTACTAATTAATAAAAGATCAAAAATTATTCTATGTTGCATGGTTCACATGATTTATTTCATGATTATATTTAATGTATAAATTCTATTAAGTCCAGAACATATATATATGTATATATTTGTTCATGATTATAGTGTCGTCAGCACAATAGAATATAATCATGATTATACGTTCAAAAGTTTAAGTCCCATGATTTGTCAGTTCACTAAATTTAGTCTGACATGATAATTATATCTATAGCTTCTATAAGTATTTAAAAGTGAAACGATAATTTCCTTCGAGCTTGGCTTGATAGAGATAAATAATTGATGCCTCATTTTAGTAATTATATTAGTTTACTGAAATATCATTTATAGGTAGCTAAGTGTTTTAAGGATAAAATACATTGAAGGGTAGAACGGCAAAATTGTCCCTATTCAGTGTAGATTATCTATAGAGGATCATTGACTATTAGGATTATAACAATGAATAATCATAACGTATCTATATTTTGGTACATATAGAGCGTTCTATATAATTGAGAGTGCAATTCAATTCTGAATCCATAGTGGCGCAAGGAGGAATTAATAAGTTAGAGAATTTACTTTGTAAATTCTAGATCTACTTATTGGAAGCTCAGTTATATAGGCCCATGGTCCCCTCACTAGTTGATATAATACTGCTTACAGGCTCAGTTAATTGGTTTTAATTAACCAATTATAATTCTAAAATTAGACTATGTCTTATTAATAAATTTTCACAAAGTAAGGGCTTAATTGTGAAGAAAAAAAGTTTTGGGGTTAATTTATTAATTAAGAGACTTTGTATGGTTTAATTAATAAATAATATAAATGAAAATTTTATTTGATGATTAATTATAATTATTAAATAAATAGTTTTGGCATTTATAGGATTGAAATTGGAAATATGGTATTATTGAAAGAAGAATAACTGGTTGAAATAAAGTGGCAAAATTGTAACTAGAGATTGGTCCTTTTAGTGGCCGGCCACTCTAATATTTTTTTTAGTCCATATAATTCAAATCTAAGCCCTAGTTGAAACATTATAAAAGGAGCATGATGCTCTCATCTCATCCAACACTTTTCAACCTGCCCAATCTAGTTTCTAACTCTGTTAGACAACTAGTAGATGAGAGACACCTTCTATATAATTTTGAACCCTCCTTCATTGTTCTTCAACCAAATTCGCTCATAGTGATAGAGTGTCATGCCCACACGTAGTAAGTCAAGTACTCAATCATAGTGCGGAAGAAAGTGGTAACCAACTCGAAGGAGAGAAAGAGATCCAAGTTCAGATCTTGATAATGCTCTGCAATAGAAAGAAATAAAGGGCTAGAGATCGAAACGGAAGGAGTCATATTATTCTGCTGCAATCAATGTAATGTTTTCTAAACTCTTATGTGTTTAATTTCATATAGAGATATTCATATTTAGGATGTTAATGAAACATACTTGTTAGTAAATCTAGATCCTGGTAAAATATTTCTAACAACTAGTATCAGAGCCAGGTTAATGATCTTTCATGTAATATGAATTTAAAACGATGAATATATTAATTGTGTTGATTTGGATGTGTTCATGTTAGTTTATGTGTGATTTGATGGTGTTATGTGAATTACGAAATCTTTCCATGAAAATAATTTTATTTTCATTTTGAAAATAATTTATTTGGATTCCTTGTGAAAAATTAAGCAATTTTAGTTTTTACGAAACTCAAATCCGATAAAATTTGAAAAAGTTATGAAGGTTTTAAAAACCAGGTGCACATGGTTCAATCGCACGCATAGGAGCACTTGGACAAGGTGCTCCTGTGTAACACCCTAACTATCTTAGGCGTATTACGTGAATTTTTAAACGTACTGTGCAGCTCGTTGCTAATCAACGAGGTTTATGGAAAAACGTGATTAATTAAAATTTTGCTTTTTCATTAAACTTATAAACCATTTTACAAAAGTCTCGGGATCCCGATTTATAAAATCATTTACAAACGTTTTTACTGTTTAACTATTACATCAAAATGAAAGTCGTCTAACGACAGTTACAAAAATCTCAGCCCTGCTGTCCCGAGGATCGTACGCTCCAGGCCTAACCGCCTCGACATGTACAATCTCATAAGCTCGCTCACGGTCCATCAGCTACAGCCTTGCCTTTACCTACACATGAACATAAACTGTTAGTCGACAGACTCAGTAAGAAAAGCATAATAATATCATACATAACTAACTGCCGTGTCCAACACGATACTGAGTCCCGCTACTGCCATGTCCAACATGGTACTGAGCCACTACTGCCATGTCCAACATGGTACTGAGTTTTGAACGTTCATAGGGACGGTACTATTGACACGTAACAACCTGATCGGTCGAACCGGTCATACTCCGCCGCCGGTCATACTCCACTGTACCGACGTGTTACTATATCCTCCCGATCGGTCGAACCGGTCATACTCCGCCGCTGGTCATACTCCGGCTGTACCGACGGGATACGTCAATAGCACGGAACCACCAACCGGTGTCGGCTGATCGGTCAAAACCGGTCATACTCCGCCGGTCATACTCCAGCCTGTACCGACGTGACAGGGTTGGATGGTTCGAAGCCAACATACATATCTAATGTAATCTAACAGGCTTCCTACATGCACGCTAAACATGTAATCTACATATGCATACTGTTATACTAATCTTACCTGGATTCCGATTTCAGGTGTGCCGGTCAACCCGACCGGAACTCGAAGGCCGAACGGCGGACATCGGCTCCTAAACCATAAAAATCACAACGCTATAAGTGACACGCTAAATCACTTCCCGGGGACTAAAACTTGAAACTAAAAGTTTCCCTATCGATAGAAAGCATGGCAATACCCCTAAAAACCTAAAAACGAGGAAAACTAGGGTTCGGAAAAATTCCCCAACCGGCAGACCGGTTGCCCAACCGGAATTCCGGTTCTGGGAATTACTGAACCCCCATCCGGAATTCCGGATGCTCAACCGGAATTCCGGTTCCTCGCGAGCGACAACCATAAAATTTCATAACTCGACCAATTTAACCCCAATTGGTCCCAAACTTTCCAGACCTGCTCTATATGTCCCAAATAACATATCCAAGGCATCAAACCTACCCAGAAACCACAGATACAAAATTTGCCATTGGAGCTCAAGCTTTGAGTTCCAAACTCAAGCTTGAGCAAACCACCTAAACAAGCATGCAAACCAACTTAATTCTACATAACTAAGCATAATATTACCTCTGCAAACTAACAAGAACATCCAGCAACATCACAGAACAAAATGAACCATTTCTTTCAAAAATTCACAACTTTTTCACATAAAAACTAAAAGCTTGAACAACCTAGCTACTCATGCTTCAAACAACTCAATTAACATCAAATAATCATGCTTTGAACTTTAGAAAAACAACAAAATCACAGCAGCAACAATTACTAAAATCATCATGCATTTCACTCAACTTTTTCATCATTTTTCTCAAAATTTAAAGGAAGAAAACAAGAGAGCTAACCTAGCTTGGAAAAATGCTTAGATTAGGATGAGAATCCACTTGAAAATTGAACAAAAATCCAGCCCTTTGAATCCCATGCACCAGCCGAAATGAGAGGAAAAGAGAGAGAGAGTTTCTTGAAAATTTCTATTTTTTTTGACTAAGTGTTTGAAAAGTGAAAGAAATTAAAAGAGTAATGCCACTTAACCCAAAACCATTTCAGCCAACAATTAACAATTTAAATAAACATTTAACATTTATTTTCAATTAATAAACTCACTAAAAGACAAAACACAAATGGGGCAAAAAGACCATTTTGCCCCTCCACCATAAAATCATGAAAATCATACTAAAGGGGTATTTTTGGGACATTCTAAATTCCCGGCCATTCCCGACATTCCCAATGTCTAAAACCCGTCCCCAAATTACTAACATACTAAGTTGTGATTTCTACTGAGCCAAACGCCGAGTTCCAAAATACCGGACACTGGAAATGCGAAATATAAAAGCTACTGATGACATAATCATGCATATCTGGATTCCATAAATAACAGTAATAAATTATTTAAATGGCTATAAATAATTTCATAATTAACATAAATAACTGCTAATTTCCAAATTAACTAAGCGGGCTTTACAACTATCCCCCCCTTAAAAGGATTTCGTCCCCGAAATCTAACCTGAATAACTCTGGAAATTGAGCTCTCATATCTGACTCAAGCTCCCAGGTGGCTTCCTCCACCTTGCTGTTTCTCCAGAGAACCTTGACCAATGCTATGGTCTTATTCCGAAGGACTTTATCCTTTCTATCCAGGATCTGCACTGGCTGTTTCTCATATGACATGTCTGGCTGAAGCTGAAGGCTCTCATAACTGAGTATATGAGAGGGGTCTGAAACGTATTTTCTCAACATTGAGACATGGAATACGTTGTGCACTGCTGATAAGGCTGGAGGCAATGCTAATCGGTATGCCACTTGACCTATCTTCTCGAGAATCTCGAAAGGTCCTGTAAATCTAGGGCATAACTTGCCTCTTTTCCCGAAACGTTTAATCCCCTTCATCGGAGATACTCGTAAAAACACATGGTCCCCTACCTGGAACTCAACATCTCTGCGTTTCGGATCTGCGTAACTCTTGTCCGCTTCCGTGAGGCAAGCATTCTAGCTTTTATTTTCTCTATTGCCTCATTGGTCCGCCGAACCGACTCTGGACCTAAATACTTCCTCTCCCCTGTCTCATCCCAGTGGATAGGGGATCTGCACTTCCTACCGTACAACAGTTCATAGGGAGCCATCCCTATCGTACTCTGATAACTGTTGTTGTAAGAGAACTCTATCAACGGTAGATATTTGCTCCATGAACCCTCAAAGTCCATAACACAAGCTCTCAACATATCCTCCAATATCTGAATTGTCCTTTCGGACTGACCATCTGTCAGAGGATGAAATGCTGTACTGAATTTCAGCTTCGTACCCATTGCCTGTTGCAAACTTTGCCAAAATTTGGAGGTGAATTTCGGATCCCTGTCCGAAACTATAGACTTCGGTACCCCGTGAAGTCTCACTATCTCCCTGACATACGCTCGCCAACCGATCCACCGAAAATGTTGTTCGACCGCGTAAAATGAGCGATTTCGTAAATCGATCCACCACTACCCAGATGGAATCATACATACCCGTGGTCCTAGGTAACCCGACCACAAAATCCATCGTAATATCCTCCCATTTCCATTCTGGTAGGGTTAGAGGCTGCAACAACCCTGCTGGTTTCTGATGTTTAGCCTTGATCTGCTGACAAGTGAGGCATCTCGATACGAATTCTACCAAATTCTTCTTCATACCGCTCCACCAGAAGTACGGTTTCAAATCTTGGTACATCTTGGTGGTGCCGGGATGCAGAGAATATGGAGTAGAATGAGCCTCCTCAAAGATCTCGTTCCTCAATTCCACACTGTTCGGAACACAAACCCTGGCTTTATACAAAAGCATCCCACTATCTGACACTGAAAAGTCCTTGGCTTGACCAGCCAATACCTCATCTCGGATTTTCACTAACTCCGGATCTGTCATCTGAGCGACTTTTATTCTTTCTAATAGATCAGATTGCAGCGTCAAGTTGTGAAGCTGACCTACCACAAACTCAATGTTGGATCTAACCATATCCTCTGCTAGCTGAGGTGAGATCTGAACCATGCTAGCTACTTGCCGGGACCACTTTCTCGCTCGGGGCATCGGCCACTACATTGGCTTTTCCGGGATGATAGAGGATCTCGCAATCATAATCCTTCACTAACTCCAACCAACGCCTTTGTCTCATGTTCAAATCTTTCTGAGTAAAGAAATACTTGAGACTTTTATGGTCGGTATAGATCTCGCACTTCTCCCCATAAAGGTAATGCCGCCAAATCTTCAGTGCAAAAACCACTGCGGCCAATTCTAAATCATGAGTCAGGTATCGCTGTTCATAATCCTTTAACTGACGGGAGGCATAAGCGATAACCCGATCGGCTTGCATCAATACGCACCCCAAACCCTGTTTGGATGCGTCACAGTAGACTACGAACTTCTCCTTGTCCGAAGGCAAAGCTAGTACCGGAGCAAGATAATCAATCTCTCGCTTCAGCCTCACGAAAACTAGCTTCGCATTTATCTGACCAGATAAATCGCTGATTCTTCTTTGTAAGCTCGGTTAGGGGCATTGAAATTTTGGAGAACCCCTCCACGAACCTACGGTAGTACCCAGCTAATCCCAAGAAGCTTCTGATCTCTGTCACTGTCTTCGGTCTCGGCCAATCCCTGACGGATTCAATCTTCCCGGAATCCACCTTGATCCCATCTTTACTCACAATGTGCCCTAGGAAGGACACCTGAGACAACCAGAACTCACATTTCTTGAACTTGGCGTAGAGCTTATGTTCTCGAAGTCGTTGCAGTACCATCTGAAGATGTAACTCATGCTCCTCTTCGATTGAGAGTACACGAGGATGTCGTCGATAAACACAATCACACGGATATCGAGGAAATCCTTGAATACTCTATTCATCGTGTCCATGAATGCCGCAGGAGCATTGGTTAGTCCGAATGACATAACCGTAAACTCGTAGTGTCCATACCTAGTGCGGAAAGCCGTCTTTGGAATGTCCTCCTCTCGGATTCTCAACTGATGATAACCCGAACGGAGATCAATCTTAGAAAAGACCGTCTTCCCCTGAAGCTGATCGAACAAGTCGTCGATCCTAGGTAATGGATATTTATTCTTCACCGTCAACTTGTTCAACTCTCTGTAGTCGATACACATCCTCATAGATCCATCCTTCTTCTTCACGAACAAAACCGGGGCTCCCCAAGGTGACACACTGGGCCGAATGAACCCTATGTCAAGCAACCCTTGAGCCGAATCTTTAATTCCTTAAGTTCAGTGGAGCCATCCTATACGGGGCTTTGGAAACCGGATCCACCCCTGGTGCCAAGTCAATCACGAAGTCAATCTCCCGCTGAGGTGGTAACCCTGGAAGTTCTTCGGGAAAAACGTCCAAAAATTCCCGAACCACTCTGATGTCCTCTGGCCGAATGGTGTCTGGCCGAGTGGTGTCCACCACCACGGCCAGAAACCCTAAGCACCCACCGTGCAATAATTCTCTCGCTGACATAGCCGAGATCACCGGGATCCGAGATCCCTGAACCGAACCCACAAACACGAACGGTTCTTCACTTTCCGGTTGGAAGACCACCATCTTCCTCTTACAGTCAATGCTCGCCGAATATTTAGATAGGAAATCCATTCCTAAAATAATATCGAATTCGACTAAGCTCATCTCTATCGGATCGCCGCTTAACTCTCTACCATCTATCCCGATCGGCATAGACCTAATCCACCTATTGGAGATAACCAATTCTCCGCCAGTAACGGGGTTCCAAACCCCGATTCATATCTATCATAGGGTCTACCCAACTTACTAAAGACTGCACCGCCACATAAGAGTGTGTAGCCCCGAATCAAACAAAGATCGAATAAAGCGAGTTGTTAATAAAAATCGACCCGTAACAACCGATGGGCCGGCATTTGCATCGGCTGCGTGATAGCGAACACCCCGGCCGGAGTGGGTATCGCCGGAGCTCTCGGTGCCTCCGGCCGAGCCGGGGACATTCCCTCTTGAAGTGTCCGGGCATGCCACAATGAAAGCATCCCTGCCCCTTGCACTCACCCCGATGATGCCTCTTGCAGCTAGGGCACTCGGGATAGGAGAATCGGGTCTCATTACCACCAGACGACTCCCTCCGTTCGGTTCTCCCGAACCTCTTGTTCGACTCGAGCCGCCGGAAGCGATGGGTGCCCTCTTCCTCCGATCAATGGCCGAACCACTACTCCCCGCTAAAGCCCGATGCGGGGAGGGGTAGGAGCCCCGCCACCAACCGGAGTACTGACTGAATCTGACATGCACCCCACTGCGCCCTCAGCTCGCAGTGCCTTCTCCACCATCTGAGCATAGGTGGTGCTGTCGTCGGTGGTAATCATCAGGTCATGCCTGATCTTGGGATTCAACCCGTCCCGCATACTTCTCCTTCCTGCTGAAGTCGGTCGGCACAATTCCCGAGGCTAACCTCGCCAACCGGTCAAACTGAGTAGTATACTCAGTGACGCTCATGTTCTCCCGCTGGGTCAGGTGAACGAACTCTTTCCTCTTGGCGCTTCTGACCGCCTCATTATAGTATTTCGCGTTGAAGAGTTCCTGAAACCTTTCCCAGGTCATGGTGGTGACATCGTGAATCTGAGACACCATGTCCCACCATACCAGGGCGTCCTCCTGGAACTGAAATGTGGCGCACACCACTCTGTCACACGGTGACACCCATGAAATTCGACTCGGTAATCACCGTCGCCCATCGGCCGCTTTCGATACATCCGGACCTCCCAGAATACCGGAGGTGCTTGCTTCGAACCGCTCATACAATGGTTCCAATCTATGGGCCGCCTCCACTATCTCGGCACAGGCGGCGGGGGGCGAGGTGCCCGCGGTACTATAGGCCTTTGGCTGCGGGGAGCACCTGGCCTGTCTCGGCCTCGAGATCTCGAGGTCTTGTTCTTCGATCCGGCTTGCATCTCCGCAAACCGTAACTCCCGATTCCGGGCTCCCCGATCGGGCCGGGGAGCCTGGCGCCCGTGGCGGGTTCTCATCACCCCGGCCACGAGCCCCCGCCTCGGGGACCTCTACCTCCGCCCCCGCAGTGGGGGAAACCGAGCTCCCCGTCCCTGATTCGACCCTACGGAGTTGCCCCGACTCCTGGTAGTCCGCCTGGCGTCCATCTAGTTAGAACCGCCTGCGAAACCAAGAGTTGGCATATCAGGTCGTATTCAAGGCGAGCTTACTAATGCCGCTTAATTTGGAAATTAGAAATGAAACATGCGCCTATTCTACTATCAGGCTACTGACATGCTTCCTAACAAGCTTTTCTTTTTCATAACTGAATAAAATAAACTACTAAAGCAATAAAGGCTTACTGAACCGTGAACCGAGCTAACTGCTGATGATGATTGTACATGTCGTGACGATCCTCGGAAGACAACACCGCGGCTACGATACCAAATTGTAACACCCTAACTATCTTAGGCGTATTACGTGAATTTTTAAACGTACTGTGCAGCTCGTTGCTAATCAACGAGGTTTATGGAAAAACGTGATTAATTAAAATTTTGCTTTTTCATTAAACTTATAAACCATTTTACAAAAGTCTCGGGATCCCGATTTATAAAATCATTTACAAACGTTTTTACTGTTTAACTATTACATCAAAATGAAAGTCGTCTAACGACAGTTACAAAAATCTCAGCCCTGCTGTCCCGAGGATCGTACGCTCCAGGCCTAACCGCCTCGACATGTACAATCTCATAAGCTCGCTCACGGTCCATCGCCCATGACCTTGCCTTTACCTACACATGAACATAAACTGTGAGTCGACAGACTCAGTAAGAAAAGCATAATAATATCATACATAACTAACTGCCGTGTCCAACACGATACTGAGTCCCGCTACTGCCATGTCCAACATGGTACTGAGCCACTACTGCCATGTCCAACATGGTACTGAGTTTTGAACGTTCATAGGGACGGTACTATTGACACGTAACAACCTGATCGGTCGAACCGGTCATACTCCGCCGCCGGTCATACTCCACTGTACCGACGTGTTACTATATCCTCCCGATCGGTCGAACCGGTCATACTCCGCCGCTGGTCATACTCCGGCTCGTACCGACGGGATACGTCAATAGCACGGAACCACCAACCGGTGTCACTGATCGGTCAAACCGGTCATACTCCGCCGTCGGTCATACTCCGGCTGTACCGACGTGACAGGTTGGATGGTTCGAAGCCAACATACATATCTAATGTAATCTAACGGGCTTCCTACATGCACGCTAAACATGTAATCTACATATGCATACCGTTATACTAATCTTACTGGATTCCGATTTCGAGTGTGCGGTCAACCCGACCGGAACCGAAGCCGAACGGCGGACATCGGCTCCTAAACCATAAAAATCACAACGCTATAAGTGACACGCTAAATCACTTCCCGGACTAAAACTTGAAACTAAAAGTTTCCCTATCGATAGAAAGCATGGCAATACCCCTAAAAACCTAAAAACGAGGAAAACTAGGGTTCGGAAAAATTCCCCAACCGTGCCGGTTGCCCAACCGAATTCCGGTTCGGGAATTACCGAACCCCCATCCGAATTCCGAATGCTCAACCGAATTCGGTTCCTCGCGAGCGAGCAACCATAAAATTTCATAACTCGACCAATTTAACCCCAATTGGTCCCAAACTTTCCAGACCTGCTCTATATGTCCCAAATAACATATCCAAGGCATCAAACCTACCCAGAAACCACAGATACAAAATTTGCCATTGGAGCTCAAGCTTTGAGTTCCAAACTCAAGCTTGAGCAAACCACCTAAACAAGCATGCAAACCAACTTAATTCTACATAACTAAGCATAATATTACCTCTGCAAACTAACAAGAACATCCAGCAACATCACAGAACAAAATGAACCATTTCTTTCAAAAATTCACAACTTTTTCACATAAAAACTAAAAGCTTGAACAACCTAGCTACTCATGCTTCAAACAACTCAATTAACATCAAATAATCATGCTTTGAACTTTAGAAAAACAACAAAATCACAGCAGCAACAATTACTAAAATCATCATGCATTTCACTCAACTTTTTCATCATTTTTCTCAAAATTTAAAGGAAGAAAACAAGAGAGCTAACCTAGCTTGGAAAAATGCTTAGATTAGGATGAGAATCCACTTGAAAATTGAACAAAAATCCAGCCCTTTGAATCCCATGCACCAGCCGAAATGAGAGGAAAAGAGAGAGAGAGTTTCTTGAAAATTTCTATTTTTTTTGACTAAGTGTTTGAAAAGTGAAAGAAATTAAAAGAGTAATGCCACTTAACCCAAAACCTTTTCAGCCAACAATTAACAATTTAAATAAACATTTAACATTTATTTTCAATTAATAAACTCACTAAAAGACAAAACACAAATGGGGCAAAAAGACCATTTTGCCCCTCCACCATAAAATCATGAAAATCATACTAAAGGGGTATTTTTGGGACATTCTAAATTCCCGGCCATTCCCGACATTCCCAATGTCTAAAACCCGTCCCCAAATTACTAACATACTAAGTTGTGATTTCTACTGAGCCAAACGCCGAGTTCCAAAATACCGGACACCGGAAATGCGAAATATAAAAGCTACTGATGACATAATCATGCATATCTGGATTCCATAAATAACAGTAATAAATTATTTAAATGGCTATAAATAATTTCATAATTAACATAAATAACTGCTAATTTCCAAATTAACTAAGCGGGCTTTACATCCTGCGTGCGCGTGAAGGGGACAAGTGATGTCTGAACTTGGTCACGCCTGGGATTTAGACACGATGCACCCTGCATTTGCCCACCCAACACCCTGCAAGCGCCAGTGTTTGCCGCACATGAGACCCTACCAATCCCTGCTCCGCGCGCGTAGAGGCTGCCAGCAGCCTCCTGCTGGGCAGCCAAGGTGCTTTGCACCAAATGTGTCATATTTTAGAACCTAAGGCTATTTAGCTTATGTTAGAATTCTTGATCCTAAAAGAATAAAAGTAGCTAGTAGAGCCTATGAATGTGTATTTATTGGATATGCGGTGAATAGCAAAGCAAATAGATTCTATGATCTGAATGCACGTGTTATAGTAGAATCCAATGATCTTGATTTTCATGAACATAGATTTCTCTTTAAAATAAGAAATAGTGGGGGTGCATCTACTAGCAATGTTCCTACGGTTAAGAATAATGAGCACATTGAGAGTAGTGAAATGGAACCTAGAAGAAGCAAGAGTGCTAGAGTAGAAAAAGACTTTGGTTTAGACTTTTGTGCTTACCCTTAGAGGAGGATCCTGCTGACCTCCAAGAAGCCTTGTCTTCTCTAGATGCTAACCTGTGGCAAGAGGCCATTGATGATGAAATGGACTCACTTATTACGAACAAAACCTGGTATTATACAAACTTACCACCTAACTGCAAAATTATAGGGTGTAAGTGGATTTTGAGAAAGAAATTGAAACTCGATGCAACTATTGAAAAATACAAAGCTCGTTTAATAGCAAAGGGTTCCAGATAAAGAGGGAATGTAGATTTCTTTAACACTGTTTCACCTGTCACTAGAATAACATCCATTAGAGTTTTAATTTCACTAGCCGTTATACACAATTTAGTTGTGCACCAAATGGATGTTAGGACATCGTTCCTTAATGGTGAATTAAAAAAAATTACATGGATCAACCTGAAGGGTTCGTGATCCCTGGCCAGGAACATAAGGTTTTCAAGTTAAATAAATCTCTGTATGGTCTTAAGCAGGCACCTAAGCAATGGCATGAGAATTTTGACAATTTAGTTGTCTCACATGGCTTTAAAGTGAATGAAAATGACATATGCATTTATTATAAATCTGAGAATGACATTTGCACTCTTATATGTCTATATGTGGATGATTTGCTTATATTTGGTTCAAATATATCCATGATGTGAATGTTGTGAAATCATTGTTATGTGCTAATTTTGATATGAAGGACCTCAGAGAAGCTGATGTAATCCTTGGTATTAAGATTACTAGGTCTGAAAAAGGAATTTCTTTGGATCAATCTCATTACATTGAGAATATTCTCAAGAAATATAATTACTTTGACTAAACCTACTTGCACACCATAGGATCCAAGTGTAAAGCTAAATAAGAACACTAGTGACGGTGTGAGACACTCTGAATATGCGAGCATCATTAGCAGTCTTCGACATGCCACTGATTATACGAGACCCAACATTGCCTGTGTCGTGGCATGCTATTGAGAGGGTAATGAGATGCCTTAAGAGAACCATGAACCTTGGATTACATTATCAAAGGTTTCCAGCTGTCCTTGAAGGATACAGTGATGTAGACTATAACACTTTGTCAGATGACTCCAAAGTAACAAGTGGCTATACTTTTAGCATAACTGGTGGCGCTATTTCTTGGAAGTCAAAGAAATAGACTATTTTAGCACAATCCACATGGAGTCTGAAATGATAGCACTAGCCTCTGCCAGTGAAGAAGCAGGTTGGCTAAGAAGCCTGCTAACTGAGATCCCTTTATGGGAAAAATTGATACCAGCTGTGTTGATCCACTGCGATAGTACTGCGGCTATTGCAAAAATCCAGATCCATTATTACAACGGTAAGAAATGAAAAATTTATCATAAGCACAACAATGTTAGAGAGTTTCTCTCAACAAGAGCTGTTAGAGTGGATCATGTACGCACTGATGAGAATTTAGCAGATTCTTTGACGAAAGGACTAGCTAGAGAGAAAGTCCATAAAACTTTCAAAGGAATGGGACTATTGCCCTTAGAAAGATGAGTCACTCATAATGGTAACCCAACCTAATGACTGGAGATACTAAGAATTAGGTTCAACGGGTAAGAACAAGTTATGAGGTGATATGTGTTGATCATGTTATTGTTATATGAGAGCATGAAGTCCTGAAGCGATAAGAGGATGAGTTAATAGAAACTCTTAATGAGATCTATACTCTATGCGGAGTGTAGTACCGAGCTACAGTAGTACACTTGATAGACTCACCTATATGAATGTGGGAGTGGGTCGCTTCCTATGGAATTTGGGGCAAAATTTCTAAAGTGTTCACTATATTGGGATAGACGTGCATGACCATTAATGCACGGGCTTGTTTGAATACATCCTTGAAAGATTGGTGTGTGGTACAATGTTAGAGATAGAGCTCAAGGCTACAAGTCACTCTAGTAAAATCTAAATTGTATTCACTATGCAAGATTAAAATCGAAAGATATCTTTGTTTAAACACTATCTTATAGTTGTCTAATATTGCTCGAGAAAATATTTTTAAAATTTCAAGTGGGGAATTGTTAGAACTTTGTGAAATTTTATAAAAAAAAAAATGAAAAGTCAAGTGTGTGAGTGAATGGAGTCCCACATGGGATAGAAACACTTCATTAGAAGTGTATATAATGTGCAAGTTTGAGATTTGGGTTTGGGCCCCAAGGGGTACCTAGTTTTGTGTGCATGGGTGATGACTCACACACTGGACCACCACACACGTGCGCGCGTGCACCGCCGCCCGTCCGATTGAGCCGGGCTGGTGTTAGGTTATTTTTAGTATTAATTTTAGATTAAGTTTAGTATATTTTTAATTGAGTTTTAATCGTGTTTGGAGCATTTTAACGCTTGTTATCTTTTATTTTGCAGATTTAAAATAAAAAAAGATTAGAAAAATATCAGAGGAAAAAGATGGGAGAAAAAGATAAAAATATCTCACAAAAAGATGATGTTTAAAATAGAGAAAATTATGCAAAAAAAAACTTCAAGCCTGAATTCAGCTATCTTCTGTTTAGATTTTGAAAAAGGTCGAAACATAAAAGTTATAGACCTCTCTTTTATCTTTCCGGACCATCTTTAATCGTCTAATTTCAAGCAATATCGAGAGAGTTATAGCCAAAATACTATCAGTCAATGCAGCAGAAAAATCACCATCGAAACGAAGCCATCTGGTGAAACTCCAACACGGGCCGCGGCCCAGCCCTTTTGAGGCCACGGCCCGCCCCCCTAAACAACACAAAAATTGTATTTTTGTCTCACGTGGGTTTTGGTGGTTTCCTAATTCGAATAGACATTTAACATGTGTGTTTTTATATCCTTTTAGTCCCTGAAAGTCTATATAAAGGGTGAACTAGAGTTAATTTCAGTAAAGCAATTCAGAGGGAAATAAACAGCCGAATATAGAGTACGAATTTCAGAGATCAACTGCAATACTGGAGGCATTCTTCAGAGGGTTTTCAGCATTCTTTTCTTTTCTATTTTCTTCTCTTTTCTTAAAGTTAATATGTATGATTTTGCTTTCATAAACATGAGTAGCTAAACACTTAATTAGGGTTAGATGGATATTGTTTGATATTGCTTTTTGGTATTAATATGATTTATTTTTTCCTCCAATTTTTATGTATTCTATTTCATTCGTGCTTAACTACTTTTAATTGCCTGATCACCAATTAACTATCTATGATTTTGATGCGAGATCTGAGAAGTGAGTGTCAATTATGCTATGGTGAAATAAAACTGAATTTCGATATAGGACGAGAGTACCTATATGGTTTAGATAGCTTATAGAATTTCTGTATTTAATGCCTATTACATGTTAAATTTATCACGAGAGTAGAAAGTTTGCATGTGATTGAGATTTATATATCTGAGAAGACTATAAATTACCTTAGTAAACCTGCTATTGCATAGAAATTCATAATAGGAAGATAATCATATTAAGCCATATTCAATAGATACAATTAAAATCGAAGCCTAGTTTTTATTAACTGTTAATTTCCTTTAATTATTTGTTTCTTACTAGTTTTCTTATTTTAAATTTCTTTCTTAATTTGTATTCCACCAAATAAAAGTAAAAATTTAATTTTAAAGTACTTAACTACAATCCCTGTGGGATCGACCTCATTCCTGGTGAGTTGACTACTTGTTAACGATACGTACACTTGTGTGTGCAAATTATCACAACAGCTGGCGGGCGGGTGAGGTGTCACTTAATTTTTCAAATTAAAAACTATTTAATTAAATAAATAATTATTTTTATTTATTTAGTAATTACTTAATTTTAACGTTAAATGAAGTAGTAAAAAGCGATTAGTCAATGATCCGCTTTTCTCTGTCATGATCCAACTCTTCCATGATTATATTACCGTTTTCTTACTGTTAAATCTTGGATCGACTTCTTTATATAAGTCGTATCAGAACAACAGAAGAATATATCCTTTCAACAATAAAAATTCTCTTCTTCCTTACGATTTTTTTTAGAGCAATAATTTAGGGTGTAATCGAACGATATCATTCGGTGCAGAACATATCGTATACAAAGGTTGTTTTATCCTCGGAACACCGTGGTTGCTAGACTGTCGTGCACACTTCGGGCATAGCCACACAACGTCTAAAAGAAAGCAACATTGTCCGCGACATTGTTCGCGACATTGTCCGTGACTCAGCAAGAATCTTCTTTCAGTAATTCGCTCAAGTTTTATTGATTTAAATTCGATATAACAAAGATAGTGACTAATAAAGGTTGTTTGTTTATCATTGTAGAAAGTGATTCTAGTGTATTCGTCGATGCCCTCAATGGAGTGAGAGCCAGATGAGAGATTGATAACTACACTAGAAGTAGGGTGTTTTCTAATTAAAGTTGTAAGAACCTATATATAATTTTGTTAATTAGGTAAGTATTTGCTTATAACTACTATGAGATGGTGGATATCTTCCCCATACCTACGAACTTATTTTGTCTTGACCATGATGTTTAGCTTTTAAGTTGAAAAAAAAAGTGGTGGTCCATGCGAACGCCGAGCTGTACTCCCTTAAAGATACAGGATACACAAATGCTATACTTCTGTAGTCAATGGTCATGAATAACATGGTCAAACTATTTTTGACATCGTTACCTAATAGAACTAAGTCAAACTGATCAAAAGTGTGAGGAGAAGGAGAACCTTTTAAAGTTGATAAATGAGTATAGCTTTTTCTATTTAAAAAATTAAGAAATTTAAAAATGTATCGCCTTTTCTTTTTGATAATTTTGGTATGGGGCACCAAATAATGTCACCAACACTACTTAATCTAATTAATGCAATAAGTCTTGTAATTTAATACGTATGGGTTTTTGTACATATTTGAAGTCAAACTAAAATACTCAATATTAAATTATGTATAAATACTTTCTTAAGTAATGTAGACAATAATTATAGTTTATATGTATTGTTTTAGTTTATATCCTTATCTTCAAACAATTACAAACGTATTTTTACTTTATAAATTTGTAAAAAATAAAATTTGTGACTAAAAAAGTATTATCATATCTGTGTTATTTTTAAAAAATTCTGTGATTAAAAATATTGTAACAAAAATCACAACTTATTTTATTATAACTCAACGTGCTTTATTTTTTTATTGTTTTTTTGAAAAGTCGCATAGATAAAAAAAACTTAGACCTCCCGATCATTATATAATGTCTACAGTATAGTAGATACTTTCACTATACCAATTAAATTATGAGCAAATATTCTTTTAGCTACATTATGAGCCGTAAAATTACATAGCTTAAAAACAAAAACAAAAACAAAAAATTACAACCCATATATACATATGAGTTGTGTGTGAGACTCTGAAACTATAATTGAACATGTTTCATCAAGATACATATGAGTTGTGTCTCAAACTATAGTAACAACTTGTTACTAAACATGACATAAAAAATTACCACTAAAAAGTACAAATTAATTTTGTTAATAATATATTAAAAAATAGTGTAGAATTTCATTGCTAGTCTCTAGATTAAATTTGTGGGAGGAGAAAGATAAAATGTAAGAATGAAGAATCTAAGCTCTTGAGCTACATGTTTAATATTTTTTTTTTTTATCCATTGACAAAATAGAGAAACCTGTGAAGCAGAAAAAAAAAAGAGAGAATCCCAATTATTGAAATCTAGTAATATTGTCCCACATGGATTAAATGTGAAAGTATTGAGCCATATATAAGAACATGGACTACTACACTCATTCCCAATTAGTTTTGAGATAGAACCCCATGATTCTCTACAAGTCCAAACGAATTTCAAAGAACTCAGAATCCCTTCAAAATGTTAACCAAAAAAAAATAAATTGCATAAACGTATAACAGGATACTATAAATAAAAAAAAAAAAAAAAAAAAAAAAAAATTAGCATTGTATGTGGGTAGAAAAGAAAAGAAGAAGACATTAATATACGAAGAGTTTGGAAAAGTACTTAAAAAAAAATGAAAGTGTTTTTTCTTTTTTCTTTTTTTTTGAAAATTATCTGATCAGACTCATCCATGGACTATGGTCCACAACCTCAAGACCGGCCCTAAGCTATGGTAGAAAAGAAATGGATTACCTATAAATCATGGGAAATTTACAAAAATACTGGAATTTGGGTTAACTTTTACAAAAATACTGTCACACGGAAATTTTTTCAAAAATACTGTATTTTTATAAAACACCAGTAGAACACAAAGCAGAACAACTCAAAACAACAGTAGAACACTAGTAAAACACCAGTAGAACACCAGTGAAAACTTAACACAGTGTACTGCAGTATGAAACTTATAAAAAAACACAGTAAAAAAGTAAAAAATACCGCCTGACAGTATTGTTGTAAAAAAATAGTAAAAGTTAGTATGCCATGTAAATTTCCCTAAATCATTGACCCATTTATATTGGACCTTTTTAATTTCTGGCCCATCTCAGGTATGCTGTTTTGCTAGTAAGCTATGAGATGTTTATAAGTTTAGTTATACAAGTTATACTTACCGAATGTCTTTTTCAAATGTGAAAATATAATAGAGATAAATCAAAATTGCTTGAATTGTACCTTAATCAACAACTCATTTTTAGGTGGTCCCATTTGTACGTAATACCTACAAATATAAATATCATTACGACTTATCCTAAATACAACATTTTTTTGCTTAAAATCCTAAATGCAACATTTGCATATACTATTTCAATGTTAGTTTCCAAGTTTTGAAAAAAAATGGGTCATGTCATTGTTGTTTGCAGTTGAGTAATAGATAGTTCCCACTTTAATTAAACTTCTTATTATATAATATACAACCCTTAATGTTCGTTGGTGTTTCATTTTTTTGGGATTTCCTATCATTTGAAGGTGCTGGATCACCTACTCTACTCGACCGTCAAATTTGAAAAGCCAAACCCACTCACTTTGCCAAAAAACAAAAAAAAAAAAAAGCCAAACCCACTCAATTTTTATACTTAATATTTCTTTAACCAATAAATAAGTAGTAGTACCCGAACCGAGGTTCTTTCAAAAAAAAAAAAAATAAGTAGTAGTAGTATTAATATGGGTAATTAGTAATTTTTTTCTCTCAACTTTGACATGTATCAAATCATGCTCTTAAATTTTTTTGACCGTTAAAAATTCTCCTGAACTATTAAGATTGTTAAATTTAAAGACTTTTATCTAATTTTATTAAAAAAATTCTAATATTGATGAAGATTCAGTGGGCATGATTTAGTATATATCAAAGTTTGAGAGGCATGATTTAGTATATATCAAAGTTTGGAGAGCATAGTTTGGTACATAAACAATCACTGAAACAGTAAAATTGAATGAAATTAGACAAAAGTCCTTAAATCTAACCATCTCAATAGTTTAGGAGGAATGTTTAACGGCCAAAAAAGTTCAGTGACATAATTTAGTACATGTCAAAGTTCGGGAGGAAAAATTACTAATTAAGCTTATTATTATTTGTAAACAGGGGTGTGTTGTGAACTTGTGAGTGGAATAAAGTCTTGAGTGATTAATTAATAACTATTAATTAATCACCGCTTAATTTTGGTGGTTGTGGATATGGGTTCGAACCACTTCTCGTGAACCGCCTTTAAATACTTAAACTTGGGTCCCAACCACCTAGCAGGAAACCTGCACCATCATCCATTGCAATATACTTTCTTTATGGTATTAATTATTAATTAGGATAATTCTTAATTATAATAATAATAATGAACTTGGTTAATTTGCCTGTTGTCTTCTATTCACAGTTCAATGTTTTACAAATAGGTATAGATATATTTATTTATTTATACATATATAAATATATATTATGCAGATGCTCTCAACAACACCAATCATTTGATTTACTCCAAAACTTTATTTCATGTCCCTACTTAGATTCTTCTTTTATAGTCTAAAAATTCAATCAAGAAAAGGATAAAGCTACTTAAACTGACAATTATTATTGGGATTTGGGTCTTCTAAGATCTCTTTCTCTTTTTCTTTTCTATTTTCTTTATGTTTTTTTTTAACAAAAAAATGGTTATTATCATTAAAGTAACACTAATCATAAAAAAGAAAGAAAAAAAAGGTTCATGTAGTGACTCATAAACTTCCATAATTCTTACATGCTTTGTAACCCCTTATTCTAATAATGAATATTAACTTTTGAATGTACCAATTATTAATAATTAATAGGAAAACAACTAATATAAAATAGGATTGTTTAAAAAAATTTACAAACCACCCAACTCAAATAAACCACCAAAATCAAACTAAATAAACTGATAAAAAATACAATCTGAATAAGTTTACGAAAAATTCAAACAGCCCAATGACTATATTAGGCATGTTGAATATTATTCTAACCCGCTTAAATAATCTAAATAAACCGAATAAATCGATTTACATATTTTTTACTAAAATTATCAATAATATAAAATATAAATTACGTTTAATAGTTAAACTATTTTACATTTAAAGTTTGTATTTTATAGTGTTTAATTTGAAATTTAGAATTTATAGCTGATAATTTTGATTTTAAATATTGAAGTTGAAATTTAGAATTTACATCTCAGTATATTTTTTTAATTTATTTTTTGAAAATGTTGTTTAATATTTATTCAATTAAATATTTATTTTTTAACATTAATTTAAACTATAACCATTTTAATCTTGAAAAGCCTATACAATATATTTTTTTAAATTAATTATTTGAATACTAAAAACTAACAATAATAAAAAAAAAAATACAAAATGAAGATCGGTTTAAACGTATAACCTGACCAAACCGGAGAAAATTATTGTATGTGTTACATTTTTTTTTTATTTTTTCATTGGACGGGTTACAATTAGATATTTGTAACTTGACATTTATATTGGGTTGGTAAAATACACTATAATCCGACCAAACCAACTGATGTAAACCCCTAATATAAAACATATTTTTGGTCTCTTTCTCTATTGTTCTCATTGACAGTGTTTGAGTAACTGAGTTAGATTGCGAAGCTTGATTATTGAAGTCGTCGTGATTATTTGATATGGATCATATTTCTTTGATTGTGAGAGTGATGAAGATGAGATTATAGAGGCAAATCTTAAGGTAGAGGTTGCGAAAAGCGGCTCTGACAACGTTGCAAAAACATTAGTTGGCAAGATGATCTCATCACAAGTTTTTAACTGTGATGATATGATTAATGCCACTAGTGGCTTTTGAAAAATCAATGGTACCATGAAGATTGAGTGTGTCGGTAATAACACTTTTCTTTTTCGATTCTCAGACTTGATCAACGTAAAATTTTCAGTGATGGCCCCTAGCTTGTGCAGAAATAATTGTTGGATCTCAAGGCTCTTACAGGGGTTGACAATTATACGAAACTTCATTTTAGTCGGGTAAAATTCTTGGTTCAATTTCATCTTTTACCCATTTGCTGTATGACTGAGGATATAGGCCGAGTTCTTGGTGGATTAATCACCCTGTTACCAAAATCGATACTAATTCTTTTTAAGATATTTCTTGGGAAAGTTCATCTGTGCTCGTGTTGGTGTTGATACTAAGCCTCTTCTAAAATTGCTCAAGGTTGCTTTGATTAAAGGGGAGCCAAAATCAAATATACCGTTAAAATACGAAAAACTCTCGAAGCTTTGTTTTTGTTACGATATCATTGGGCACCCCCTTGAGAGAATGTATTTCTTTACCTCAAACTGTGACTCATGGTCAAAGATGGAAGTATGGTGATTTTATAAAGGCAGTGCAAGTTCTTCGAAGGCTAGTTCCTGCAAAGAGATCTCGAGTGGACAACACAGTTGGTGGTTCTAGTATTCAAGGAGGCACGGTGGGAAAACTTACTGGTGGTTGGTCATTGGACTCCGGTGACTGGCAAGAACAAACCAGTAACTATTGGTGCAGGATGAAAGCTTTTAAAACAAAGTAAAGGAATGAAAGACAAAGAGAAAGAAAGATAGAGATGAAAGCCTCAGAACCAAGAATTGCTACTTGGTTAAAGCTGAGGAAGAACACTTTATTTATACTAAGATTCGTACAAAGCAAGAGAATTCTGAAAAATAACAGAATTAGTTACAAGAAAGCAACTGAAATAACAACCTAAATTAACCAATAAAACTAACACATGCTTATTGGTTATCACCCCCCTCAAACGAAAAGGTGTACAAAACACTTTGAGTTTGCCTTTAAGATAATGAAATCGTTCTTTAGGTAGTGATTTTGTGAGAATGTCAGCAACCTGATCAACACTTGGGACATGTCTAACAGAGATTTCCTTCCTCATTATTTGTTCACGGACAAAGTGCAAATCAATCTCTATATGTTTGCAACTGGCATGAAAAATAGGATTGGCTGCAAGGGCAGCACCACCTTGATTATCAACCCAGATAATTGGAACATCTTGAGATGTAATGTGCAGCTCAGAAAGTAGAGAAAGAAGCCATTTTATCTCTGCTGCAGCATTGTCCATAGCTCTAATTCAAATTATGTGGATGATCGAGCAACCACCTGCTGTTTTTTTTGCAGACCAAGAGACTAAATTTGGCCCAAAGAATACTGCATAACCACCAGTAGAGTGCCTGTCATCAAGTTAACTCGCCCAATCAGCATTGGAGTAAACTTGCAGAGAGAGTCTAGATGTTGGCTTGAGTAATAACCCCTCATTTATTGTCCCTTTTAAGTACCTGAGCAAACGCTTACATGCTTCCCAATGCACACGAGTTGGGGCATGAATAAACTGTGACAGTTTGTTGATAACGAATGCCACATTAGGCCTTGTAAGAGTCAAATATTGTAAAGCGCCTAAGGTACTTCTATACAATGTTTGATCTTCAAAAGGTGTGCCTTCATATAGAGAGAGTTTATGTGCACTGCTAGAAGGATTGGAACAAGGTTTAGCTCCATCAAGATGAACCTTTACAAGTAAATTTGAGATATATTTGGTTTGAGACAGATATATTCCTTCTTTGGTTCTGTGAACTTCAACACCAAGGAAATAATGAATATCACCAAGATCTTTTAGTTCAAAACAGTGGTTAAGATCAGAGATTAACTTGTTGATGAGTGTAGTATTGGGGCCAGTAATTAGTATATCATCCACATATACTAGAAAGATGATCAAGTCGTGTTCTAAACCATAAACAAACAGAGATGAATCTGCTCTTGATGCAGTGAACCCCCAATCAATTAGAGTAGTCTTTAGTTTGTCATTCCAAGCCCGAGGGGCTTGTTTAAGGCCATAGATGGCTTTATGTAAATGAAAAACATGATCTGGTTTGGTGGGATCTTCAAAGCCTCTTAGTTGTAGAATATTGACTGTCTCTTCTCAAATGCCATTAAGAAAAGCATTAGAGACATCTAATTGCTTGACTTCCCATTGAAATGAAACAGCAAGGGTCAACACCATTCTGACAGTGACTGGCTTCACTACAGGGCTGAATGTTTCAGCATAATCAATTCCTGGTGCTTGTAGATAACCTTTGGCCACAAGCCTAGATTTGTACCTATCCACACTACCATCTGAATTTAATTTGATGCGATGAACCCACTTATTATCAATGAGATGCATATGAGGTCGATAAGGTACAAGTGTCCATGTACCATTTTTCTTAAGGGCAGTACCTTCCTTATTCATGGTTGCATTTACAAGCGGGATCATTAAAAGCCAATTTGAGAGACTTAGGTTCTCTGGGGAGAAGAGATTCTGGAAGTTTATGTTTTGTTGCCAAATATGCCTTTGGTTTAAAGATGCCATGTTGAGACCTTGTTGTCATGGCATGTGTTCTCTGAGGTGCAGCAGAAGGATTATGCGAATTCTGTGTAGGTTCAGATGAATCCTGTGAGGAACTAGTGGACATAGTTGCAGCATTGGATGGTGATAGGGTCTGATGTAGTGATATAGAGGAGTTACTGGATGAATGGCCTGAGTGCAAGGGAGCAGCAAATGATGAAAGAGAATCATTGTGCTCATTGACAGCAATAGGTGGAATATTAGTTTGGGGAAAATTCTGTTCAGATTGAGTAAAAAATTGAGTTATGGGAAAGAAAATATTGGTATGATATTGTACCAGTTGTGTGTTGCTAGTGTGAAATGCAGGAAACTGAGATTCATTGAACACCACATTTCGAGCTATGAAGACCCTACCATCTTTATTTTCACACATGTATCCTTTAAGTTTGGGAGAGTATCCAAGAAAGATACACTCCTCGAATCTGAACTCCATTTTGTGATGAGAATAAGGCCTTAAGTGAGGAAAACAAGAGCATTCAAATGGCTTTTGAATGCTGTAGTCAGGTTGCTGCAAGAATAGGCACTCATAGGGGCTAATGTTGCCAATGACAGAGGTTGGCATTCTGTTAATAGAGTAGACAGCACATTGGAATGCATGCCACCAATAAGACATGTCAAGACCAGAATGTGCCAGTAAAGTTAAACCGGTTTCAGTGACATGTCTATGCTTCCTTTCCACTCGTCCATTTTGCTCATGAGTGTGTGGACAAGACAACTGAAATTTGATGCCTTGATCACTGAGAAATCTTTCAAATGATCTGTATTCTCCTCCTTCATTAGCTTGGACAGCCTTTATTGGTAAGTTGAATTGCTTTTCAACTAAACTTTTGAATCGAATGAACACTTCAAATGCCTGAGATTTGAGTGTCAAGGAAAAAATCCAAGAGAAACAGCTGTAGTCATCAAGAAAAAGTATATAGTATTTATAGTTATCTTTGGACACAACATGGGAGGGACCCCAAAGATCAGTATGGACAAGTTCTAAAGGTTGAGATGCTCTACTGGCTGACAGAGAAAATGGAAGTCGATGGCTCTTCCCTAATTAACAAGATTTGCAAAATTGCAGATTTTTGAGGGAGTGTGGTATGTTGGATTTAGTTAATATTTTGCTGAGAATAGCAGGGGCTGGATGTCCCAACTTACAATGCCACATGTTTATATCATTATGAAAATTGGTGTTATAGACACTAGGAGAGGAACAAGAGGCATTTTTATTAATAGAAAAATCATTACAATGGGAAACTACAGTAGCAGTGGAATTACATGAGTTCATTGTACTACAATTACATGTAGATAAACTTGGAACAGATGTGACAAGATTACACTCAAGAGAATGGTTGGACAGTTTGGAGTGGCCATCACCTAATAGGTACAAATCATTCTTGAGAATCCCTTTGAGAAGGAAAGCCCTTGATTGTTTGTCCTTGACAAAACAACAAGATTTGTGAAATTCAAGAAAAACATCATTATCTTTTGTTAATTTGGATACACTAACCAAGTTTTTGGTAATGGATGGGACATGTAAAACAGATTGGAGTTTCAAAGGAGTAGAATTGAAAGAATGAAGAGTGGTTTTATCAATATGAGAGACGAGCAATTTCTTACCATCTCCAACAACAACTGATTCTTGGCCAATGTAAGGTGTAGCAGAGTCCAAAGATTCCACAGCAAAGGCAACATGATTGGTTGCACCAGTATCAACATGCCATTCAATATCATCTCCAAAATCAGGGAGAGTTTGGGTTTGATGATCAAGAACAGGTCCCTGTTCTATGAGATGAACTTGGGGCTGAGGTGAAGGAGTCTTGGGTGTAACCAAGTTCTTGTCAAACCTGTAATGACAAGTTGCTGCAGTGTGACCATATTTCAGGCATAATTGACACAAAGGCTTGTTATTGGAGGGAGGGCAGCCATAGTTTCTGTTAGGCAGCCTTGATTGTTGTTGTTCACCAGCAGGCATTCTGCCAGAGGCAAATGGGTGTTGATAAGGTCCAGCTCTTGACCCAAAGGTGAGGTTTGCAGCCATTTTGGTGGAAAGATCCATCATGGATGTGTGTCATTCAAGCCTTGTCTCATGAGACATTAGAAGTGCCTGAACTTATTCTAATGTAAGAACATCACTTTGAGAGGTGATACCAGAGACGACAGGATCAAACTCCGGCCCAAGGCCATTGAGCAAGTGAAGAATAAGATCAAGATCAGTGATCGAATGACCAGCAATTGCTAAAGAATCACAAATAGACTTGATTTTATCAACATAGTCAGAGATGCTTAGATTACCTTTGTGAAGGTTGGACAATTGTCCTATGAGTTGTAGCAATCAAGCTTTGGACTGACTAGCAAATTTCTGTTCAAGAGCCATCCACACAGCATTGGAAGAGTTGTAATTTGAGATAGTGCCAAGAATTGCTTCAGTCATAGAAGATCGAAGCCAAGAAATGAGTAATTGATCTTTCTTTCACCATTAGAAATACATTAGATTGGGATCACCATTGACAAGAGTGCGAGGGGGAGAGATACTGGTAAACAGTATTTCATCAAGGTCATGACCAATGACCGTGGGGACTACCTGGGATTTCCAGAAAAGGTAGTTAGCTCAATCGAGTTTGATGGTGAGAGACGAAGTTAAAGAATTTGAGAAAGGATTCTAGTGAACAGGAGCAGCAGCAGGTGGAGGCGCTTGAGGCCTAGGATCGGTAACACCAACGGGAGACGAGTTATCACCGGAGGAAGCCATGGACGTGAGTCAGAGAAGCTCTGACACCATGAAAGCTTTTAAAACAGAGTAAAGGAATGAAAGGCAGAGAGAAAGAAAGATAGAGATGAAAGCCTTAGAACTAAGAATTGCTACTTGGTTAAAACTGAGGAAGAACACTTTATTTATACTATGATTCGTACAAAGCAAGAGAATTCTGAGTAATAACAGAAATAGTTACAAGAAAGCAACTGAAATAACAACCTAAACTAACCAATAAAACTAACACATGCTTATTGGTTATCACGGGAATCAAGCCAACAATTGAGCATAAAAAGAGAAAGTCAATTTTTGTGGGTAGTGACAATATTTATAATATTTCTAAGGCAATTAATAATAAATGGCGAGTTTCTTGTAATATGAAAGTTGACAATTTAGATACTAATTTGAATATTGGAGCTCCTACAAAAGAGGTAAGTCAACCTAAGAATAATGGTAATTTATTATCTAATTTTAGGGAGTTAAGTACATGTTGTACATTACTAATTTTAAAGTGACCAATTAATGATAATGAGATGCTTGCTGGCGTGACTAATTTTTTGCCTTTAGATACTGGACTTGGAGGTAGTAATGAGCCCCCAATTATTTCTGGGTCATCCACTTTGGATGCAATTTTACGTGAGCATTTGATTGATAATTCATTAGTGTATTGCTTGCATGGGGCTAACTTGGCTCACGTTGGATCTGTGTTGAACCAGATTGACGGGATTTCTGGTTTTTCTGTGGGAATAGTTGATGGGAGTTCAAAGGTAGGCATTAAGAAAAGAGTTCTCCTTGTATTTATCCCTTCATGCATTGCTAAAAGAAAAGGTAGTAAGGGGCGTAAGTCACTTGGAGTTGATTCATTCGCCCCATCTTCTATCTCGCATTCAGTATCTAAGCATCATACTTTTGATTCTAATTCTTTGATCGAAACAGTAGTGCTTCAAGGTGATTTTGTGGATTTTGGTTATAATTCGATTTCGGTAGAAGTCTCAGATTCATCTACTCATACTTCTTCAATTCAAATATTGTCTCAAGGTGGTTGTGATGTATCTAGTTCCTTTGAGATACCCAAAAAGGTGAACATTGTTGATGGGGTCATTTCTGATAGCTTGGTGGTGCCTACTTTTGTCTCTCATTATGAATGTGTTGGCGTAGAACGTCTAGATTGTGGGAAATGAAATGACGTTCCAAGCTCTCCACACCAATGTCTAGAGTGACAAACAGACATTTTATTTTTGTCAAAAACTATTGGTTCTCTTGCTTAGATGGAATTGTTTTGTGTTCGTTTGTTTTTTTTTTTCTTTTTTAGAAAATTGGTTGTTGAAAGAGTGGGTAGAAGTGGCAGCCTTTGTTTGATGTGGATGGACAATGTAGATGTTACTTTGCTTAATTTTTTAAGAGGCCATATTGATATTTTGGTCTCCTCTTCTAATTTTGCTCATTGGCATTTTACCGGGATTTATGGGCAACTTGATGCTTCGCTACATCATGATTTTTGGACCCTTCTTCGAAGAGTGGCCTATTATAATTCTTATCCTTGGGAGCAGGGGAGATTGGAATGAAATTTCTTCTGTGTCTAAAAAGGATGGTGGTGCCCCAAAGCCTAGGTATCTGATGAACAATTTTTGCTAGGGGTGTTCGCGGTGCGGGTGGTGCGGTTTTTTACCATTATTTTTAAACCAATCCGCACATGCAATTTTTCTAATTTCCCAAACTGCACCCGCACCGCGAAATTAAAAAACCGCAAAAACTGCACCGCAAAAAATAGTGCAGTGCAGTGCAGTTTTTGCGGTTTAGACTATCACCAATAATTAAACTATCACAAATACAACAAAGTTTGAGCAACACTTGTCAAAAATACTATAAGGCTTGAAAATAAATATGAAAAAAAAAAGTTTCAATACAATTATTAATGGGCTTTGACTTGGACATTCACATATTGGATCTAACTAAATATAAAAATTGGTATTTTTATAATGTGCGGTGCGGTGCGGTTTGAACCGCGTATTAATTATTCAAAACTGCAAACCGTACCGCACCGCGCGGTTTTGGAAAAATTCAAACCGCGACTGCACCGCGAAAAATTTCAATCATATTTTTTTTGCAGTACGGTGTGATGCGGGCAGTTTGAGCAGTTTAAATAGTTTGATGAAGAACCCTAATTTTTGCAATGCTTTGTCTGATTATTTTTTATTTGATATAATAATCCCATAACATATGATGAGCACTTTGAAAAAAAAAAATATAATGGATTATTTTTTTTTTCTTTTTCTAAAAAAAAAAAGAATATAATTGGATACATGTATAATGTATTTATTCATTTATCAAGAATTTGTTTTTGTAGTCTCAGTTTTTTTTTTTTTTTGGTAACAAAGCAGCTTCACACGAGCATTCTTTCTTTATATTTATGATAACATTAATGGGCCTACAAATATTTAACACATCCTCTTCGAGTAATGCCACACCGTTGTCTTTGTTTGGGCCCTGCATGCCTAGCTGGATCAGGACCCACCAAAATTACTTTAGAGAATGATTTATCAATTTCTCATTAATTTGATATAAATTCCCTTTTTCAAAATTAAGATGATTTTTAGAATAATTAGCTTTTTTAGTCCCTGTACTTATGACACTATACTATGATGCCCCTTAATTTATAAGTGTAGTTAAAAATACCCCCTAAAATATATCAGTTGGAATAGTATAATCCTTCTATCTAATTCTGTTAAAATTGACTAAAGTTGACTGTTAAATTAATAATGTGGCATTATACATAGATAGTAGTTGAAAAATTATATACCATTAGGAAAATAAATTACAAGTCATAAAAATTACAATCACAGGAAAAAAAAATGAAAAATAACATCCCAAAAAATAGAATATCATTACCTTAATTTTCCAAAAATCCCATGTTCTTTCTAGTGATATCCATCTCTTCAAATACTGTAGAATCCTAATTTTACACCTTTTTCTAATTTGAACGGCTAAAAAACGATTGGAATTATTTTAATAAAATTATTTTTATTAAATTTTTTTTAAAAGGTTATGAAATCATTTTTTAATCATCTTTCATTGTCAGTTATTATGCCACCTCATAGTCAATTTTCCCTCTAAAAAGAAATGAAATTACTACTCTATCATTTGTTATAATACCACATCATCAATACAAACAGTATTTTTAAACAAAATAAACAGAAAGACTAAATGTATGCATATAAAATTATACAAGGACTATTTGTAACAAGCTGAATAGATTAAGGAACATAATAGTATAGTGTCATAAGTACAGGGGGTAAAAAAGATAATTATTCTTGATTTTAATTGTAGACTAATTTTTTTTTTTTTCAAAAAAGTTAAATAAATTAGGTGGAGCAATAAAATCGTATCATGTGTGCATCGTATTTACGTGGTCAATCCACCATGACATTTAATAGCAAAACTTAGAGTATTTCTATTGGACACGAGTTGTGTCTAACACCTTCTAGATGTGTTACTCTACAATTGATTAATAATACTCTTTAAAAGTTATTAAATTAAATTAAATTATATGTGAGTCGATACTTAATTGTACTAATAACTATATTGACACGTAAGAATGTGCTAAATACTACTAGTACCTTTGAGCATTTTTTCAAAAATTAAATAGAAATATAAAATTGCTAATAGAACCCGAATTTTTGAGTTTTGACATCAAAAATTAGATTTTAAGGAATTAATTTCTAGCACCATTCAAATTTTGGAGGTTTTGCAATCCCTAATCATTTGTTTGTTTTGCATATCTTTATATATTAAAAGTGCCTATCTAACGGCATTTCTTGGTTTAACAGAATATACTTAAAAATAAAAGAATATTCTGTTAAATTTAACGATTAGGTTTGATCCCCGTTAAAAAATAAACCCAATAATTAAACCCAAAAAATTAAACAATCTTTTAAATAAACAATCTTTTAAATATTAATAATCTCTTTTTAAATTAAAAAAATCATGTTAGCCACATATCTCTCTAACAAACCTATCTTGGGAGAATATTAATAATTTTTTTATTTATTTTTTAAAAAATAAAAATATAGATAAAATATCTAGAAAAGATAATATAAAAGAAGATTGATTGTGTTGGCTTAGAGATTTTTGGGCTTGGGCTTAAAAAAATAATAAAAAAAAAGATGAAATGGGCTGTAATTAGTATTTACCTTATATGTTTGTGCTTATTTTTAGTTTTATTTTTAATTTTACCACCAAGAGGAGAAGGTTGAAAAATATTAGAATATGAAAATATTATTGGTGCTTATTAGTAATTTGCAAAGAATGTGAAAGTCTATAAATATATAGTTGTGTAGCTATTATTAGATATGAAATGAGATAATAGAACTTTTTTCAATTAGAAGATTAATGTACATTTTACTATTAATAACATACATTATTATAACACAATTATGTTTTACTTACTAAATATACTGACACATATTTTATTTTTATAAAACAAATCGTTCACATAATTATACTATTTTAATTATTAATTAAAATAAAAAACTAAAATATTAAATAAAACTAACACTACGTGGCTTGGCACGTAACAATCACCTAGTTAGATAACTAAATGCAAAAGAAAATAGATGAAGGACCGATCTGTAAATTATTAAGGAATATAGATCTGATTAAAAATAAAAGATAAGTTTTGTTTTTTATTAGAGAATTGCCACGTGTTAAAGTGGGGATTAAAGTAAAGCAACAGCTGTGTGAACCGAACAATTCCAGTCCCTTTGGCGTTGAAAAGCCGTTAATCCCGCCAACTTGAGATGTCATTTGTCACAGTAAAAAATATAATATCAAAAACAAAAGAAAAAAAAACTAAAAATTGAATAATAGAAAGAGAAAGAAGTGGGAGAGAGGTCAGCTTCTTCATTGCTTCAACCTTCCAACTCTTCCTGCAAACCCCACACCTATAGATATATATATACATACACATTATATCCATACACACATATTAGCTGGACACAGAATTCTTAATAATACCCAGTTGCCCATTTTGACCTTACTCTTCCATACTAATCCCATTCAGTCTTGTCCTGTCTTCTTTTTTTTCTTCTGCCCCTAAACATTATATATAAAGAGTTTAAGCAAACAAACATATATATATATATATATATATATATTTATATCATCATCATCACCTCTCTCATTCTGTACAAAACTCTCAGAGAGATTGATACTTTGGCATTATCCTTCTAATTAATACACCACAGTAAGTTCTCTCATGTCATCATCATTAATTTCCTTCATTCTTTCTTTCTTTCCTGCACATTTCTGCATATATCACATTATATTACTGTTGAACTTACATTATATACACCATCGTTGTTTTTAGTTTCTTTTTTTAATGTCAGATGTTGTGTCTTTGATTCTATGTTTTAGCTCAATTGGGTTTTATTTTTCATTTACTATTATTATTATTATGGTCTTTGCATTTTGGGACTTCATTATTTTGTGTTTTCTTCTCCTCTGGTTTGCTAAAGTATGTCTTTTTTTTTCGTAACATATGTTGCAATTGTAGAACTGAGTTACATTGTCTTTTTGTTAAATTTTGGAAAATAACTAAGTTCAGTTTATTTTGTTGCAAAGGCGTGTGCTAAGTTAAGAAAGCTATTATAGAAAAAAACTACACTCTTGAACAAAAATGTTTGCTGTGAAACACATTCCAGAATGTGCTTTTTTTCCCTTAAAAGTTATCAGTTACCTATTTTAGTATTTGTTTCTCGGTTGATCTTATGGACCAGTCTTTGTTGATAGTTCTAAAGTTTTTGTTTGATTCATACTCAGAAAGGTGATGCCTGGACTAGTTATGGAGGCCTCTAATAGGGACAATTTAGCATATGATACCGATACCAATGAGGATTACACAGCTCAAAAGGAAAGCTATGCATATGAAGGGTCACCAAGAAGTCCACTGAGTCCCCAAAGTCCTCAAAGTGACTCCATGGATTTGGCCATTGATGGAGTTATTGACACATCAATTGAGCAGCTGTATCACAATGTTTGTGAGATGCAGAGCTCAGTTGATCAATCTCCATCAAGGGGTAGTTTTCTATCATATGGCGAGGAATCAAGAATCGATTCAGAATTGCGCCATCTTGTTGGAGATATTGATGATGAAGAGGTAACTAAAGAGGTTGTGGTGGAAAAGAATGAGGAGCATAATGGTTTTGACTCACCAAACGGTAAAGATATACAATCTCCTGCTAAAAAGTCAACAAAAAAGGGCAAGAACCAATTGGCAACTCCTAACAAGCTTAATGTGTTGAGAGTGGATTATGGGGCATCAGCTAAATCAAGCCCCAAGATCAAATCTTCCCATGGTAGACCTCCATTAGATAAGAAGTATGAGAAAAGTCCAAGGAAACCTAATGTGGTTTCGCCATTGAACAAGCAAAGAAGTTCAGCTTTACGCAGGGAGAAGCTTCAGAATGTGGTGGCAGATTCTCAACTGGATGAAATGGACAACCCGGAACTTGGTCCATTTTTGCTTAAACAAGCTAAAGATATGATCTCTTCTGGTGAAAATTCTCAGAAGGTTCTTGAAGTGGCTCTTCAGGCGTTGAAATTATTTGAGAAGTATTCAAATGAGAAACCAAGTTTGGACCAGGTAATGTGTTTACATGTTTTGGCTGCAATATACTGCAACTTAGGCCGATATGATGAGGCAATTCCAGTTCTTGAACGCTCAATCGAAATTCCAGTTCTAGAAGACGGCCAAGACCATGCCTTGGCCAAGTTTGCAGGGTGTATGCAATTAGGTGACACTTATGCAATGATGGGACAAATAGAGAATTCAATACTGCTTTACACAGCAGGTTTGGAAATCCAAAGGCAAGTCTTGGGAGAAAAAGACCCTAGACTTGGTGAGACTTGTAGATATGTAGCTGAGGCTCAAGTCCAAGCAATGCAATTTGATGAGGCAGAGAAGCTATGTCAGATGGCTCTTGACATCCACAGAGAAAATGGCTCTCCTTCTTCCCTTGAAGAAGCTGCAGATAGGAGACTCATGGGACTCATATGTGACTCAAAAGGAGAATATGAAGCTGCTCTTGAACATTATGTATTAGCAAGCATGGCCATGGCTTCCAATGGCCAGGAAATTGATGTCGCGTTAATTGATCGCAGCATTGGAGATGCGTATCTGTCCTTGGCTCGCTATGACGAGGCAATTTTCGCTTATCAGAAAGCTCTCACTGTGTTCAAGTCATCTAAAGGAGAGAACCATCCAACAGTGGCTTCTGTTTTTGTTCGTCTAGCTGATTTGTACAACAAGATAGGAAAGTTCAGGGAATCTAAATCACACTGTGAAAATGCACTCAAGATTTACACAAAGCCAAATCATGGCATCCCTTTAGAGGAGATTGCCAGCGGTTTAATTGATGTATCTGCTATCTACCAGTCAATGAATGAGTTAGAGCAGGCTGTCAAGTTACTGAAGAAAGCATTGAAAATGTTTGGTGATGCTCCAGGCCAACAAAACACAATAGCAGGAATTGAAGCTCAAATGGGGGTCATGTATTACATGATGGGGAATTACTCAGATTCTTATAGCACCTTCAAAAGTTCTGTATCCAAGTTCCGTGCCAGCGCAGAGACAAAATCTGCCTTGTTTGGAATAGCATTGAACCAAATGGGTCTTGCCTGTGTCCAGCGTTACTCCATAAATGAGGCTGCAGAGCTTTTCGAAGAGGCAAGAAACATTTTGGAAAAGGAATATGGCCCATTTCACCCTGAAACATTAGGAGTCTACAGCAATTTGGCTGGCACCTATGATGCAATGGGCAGGTAAATTTTGTTTCCAAAAACACATATTATGTTGCTATATAGTTCAGGTTTTCATTTCAATCAAGTACTTTGTTTTTATTCATTTTTGTTATCCTACAACTCTTGCAGGCTGAATGATGCTATTGAATTGCTGGAGTATGTTGTTGGAATGAGAGAGGAGAAGCTTGGAACGGCGAATCCAGATGTAGACGACGAGAAGCGAAGACTGGCTGAGTTGTTGAAAGAAGCAGGCAGGTCTAGAAACAGGAAAGTCAGATCTCTGGAAACTCTACTTGATACCAAAAGTCAAGTTGTTAAAGATGACACTATTGAAGTAATGTAATGCTGATGAAGATGTATATATGTTTGTAATCTATGTCTTGGTAGATTAGGTGTTTTGGTGCTTTGGTATAGATTATTGATTGATTTACAAAGTTGAGAAAATAAGAGAATAATATCAACGGCAACTAAAGGAGGAGATTCTTATCTCAATTGTTTAATATTTATGTTGTCAAAGTTTTCATTTTTGTATAATTTGTTTCAGACATGCATATCTTATTGTTCTTTGTATTATGATCTTTCAAAATAAAGAAATGGTATAGCATCGTTTTCACTTGTTGGTGCACCCAAAATGCCCATTACTAAACTTGTCTTAGCTTCTAGTTGTATTGTATGTTTCTTAAATAGTAATTTTTTTTAGGACTGCAATAGCTATCGTTAGTTTTTCATTTCGAGAGTCGTTTGTTTGTCAAAACGAGGATTAATTAAAGTATAAACAAAGTATATTTGCTGTCTTTATCATTGAATTAGTACTTTTTAAGGTTGACTTATTGGACCCACCCTGTAAATTTTTCCAACTTACTCAACCTCACATGTACATATATATATTTATTTATACATATATATACACGATAACAGGTTATGCTTATAAAATAGGGTGTCTACACATTTGGTACCGTGTTTTATCTAAATACAAGTTTGGTACCTTGTATTTTTAATAATGCTTATTTAATACCCTGTATTTTAAAATTATACTTATTTGGTACCCTAAATTCAAATTTTTTTGATAAAATTTAATCAATACTATCAATAGTCTAAAATTTTATGAATTCTAAATTCTAATTTATTTATTTGATTACATATAACTGAGAATTGTTTGGTTAAATTAATAAAATTGTATTGATTAAACTTTATTTTAAGGTACCAAATATATACAATTTAAAAATATGAGGTACCAATTAAGTATTATTGAAAACATAGGGTACCAAATATGTTTTTCATAAAAACACAAGGTACTAAATAAGTATATTCCCTATAAAATATGTATATTATACACCGAAGACATATTTTACACCTAAGACGATAAAATGGCACATTTACTAGAATTGAGAAAGATTACCTATAAAGACAGATGATATTTCTATGGGTTTATTTCACAAAAATATAAAAACAACAAAAAAAAAAATTATAAAAATACGGTTTTACGGAATTTTAAACATTTTTACGATTTTTTTGATTTTATTTACAGAAAATACGGTCTTTTTATGTTGTAATCTTGTTAATTTGTTGTTGATTTTTTGTTATATGTATGTTATTTTTTGTTGTTATTTTTATGTTACTTTTCTGTAGTTTTCTTGTTGATTTTATGTTATATTCTTGTTATTTTTTTAAAAAATTGTAAAAATATATATATATATAAAAAAAAAAAAAAAAAAAAACATTCTTTAAATATAAAAATGTAAATATTTTACAAAAAAAAAAGGTGCCTTATGTAATATTTCTATTGGTATGATACATTTTGTCAAGGTACCAAAAAACCACAATATCATGTGAAGATACATGTCCATTCTCAACATTCATATGTATCTAGAAAAGTCTGCATCCATCTCCATATTTTATATTTTTAATTGATTTTTAGGAAATTTATAACTTTATATATTTTATAGTACTTAATTATATTATATGTGCAAAAAAAATTTATTTACAATTTATTATACATTTTATTAACTATGAGAAACATATTCTTAATTTTATATATAAACTATATATGATAAAAAAAAAATAATAAACATATAAAAATTTATAATAAATAAATAATAAACATATATATTTTATTTATAAATTTATATTTAAATTTAAATAAACACATTATATCAACATATTATGACAAATTTGGTCAAAAAAAAATATATCATAACAAATATATTAGATTAATAATTAATAAATATTATCAATAATAATATAAACACAGTATTTATACATAATGTCACATTTAATTACAATTTCGTTTATTTTTTAAAACGCATTTTTCAATAACTAATAAGCATAAGTGTTACATTTTTAATAAACAAAAAAAAGTGTTTATTAAAATAAATAAATAAATTTAAGTGTTTTATTTTTAAAATTGTTATAATTTTTTAATAAACAAATTATATTATTAGCATAATAAGCATACTAGATTAATAATAGTATTATAAATATTAATAATACTAATTAAATATTTAATAAACATATATATATACATTATTTATAAAATATAAACAAAAATTGTAAATATATTTGTTTATTATTTTTTTTTCATTTCAATATATTATTTAAGTAATATATCAAAATATAAATATTAACTTTTATATTTATATATTTAGCTTTATGTGTTTATTTTTTCTTAGAAAATTAGTTGAAAGTAATCAACAAGTTAAAATTGTAAACATATATATTTATTTATAAATATTCATAAAATTGTATAGAATTATGTAATTATATTTTTTTACACATTTTTTGTAATATTGTGTATTTACTTGTATATTAATAAAAATTGCCCTTAATTCTTTTAGTGTTCAAGCTTAGAAAATTCTAGAGGTTGGTGGTGACTTCAACACTACCCCTCAACACCAACTTCTCATATTGAGTTGTTTTCTTAGTTTCTTAAATCTTGAAGTGTTGAGTCTTTTAGTGAGTCATTTTGCTACTTGGTCTTCACTTTTTACTTGGTGCATCTCTAGCTCTTATTTTTTCTTTAAGAAAGTAGTAATGTACCTCCACATGTTTTGTTCGAGCATGAAAAACTAATTTTCTGCCAGTCAAATAGCAGACTGATTATCACAATAAAGTGGTACTGCATAATCTAAAGACTGGTATAGATCCTTTATCAGCTGCATTAACCACATGCTCTCTTGAGCTGCCATTGTCGCTGCTCTGTATTCTGCTTTTATGGTTGATAGGGGTATAGTTGGTTGCCTTTTGCTACACCTAGATATTACTCTAGATCCAAGCTTGAATACATACACAGTAGTTGATTGACGAGTATCGTGATCTCCGGCATAATTAATATCGCAGTAGTCAACAATCTTAACCCCATCGCCTTTCTTATAAAAGAGCCCATAATCAATAGTATCTGTGACGTACCTCAACATTCGTTGCACTGCTTCCAAACACAACTTCTTTGGTTGCTGCATATATCGACTTACTACTCCAACTCCATAGGAGATATTTGGCCTTATTAATGTAAGGTAGATTAGACTACCTACAAGTTGTCAATATATTGCTTCGTCTTGCAAGTCCTTCCTAGCATGAGCACTTAGCTTGGCATTAGCTTCCATGGTGATGAGATAGGTTTGTACGCTAGCATTCCAAAACTTTGCAGCAAGTCTTTTGCATACTTTTACTGACAAAGAAATAAACCTTCCTCAGTTCATCGACTTCTAATCCAAGGAAATGTTTTAATTCTCCAAGCTCCTTCATTTGAAAGCGAATTGAAAAATTTGTTTGACGAATCTTTGCTTCATCATCGCCAGTAATGATGAGGTCATCGACATATACTAGAACAACTGCTATCTTTGCTTCCTTTACTTTGACAAATAAACTTGAATCTGCATGTGCCATTGCATAACCGCTTTCCTTTAAGAACTCAGCAATCTTACCATACCATGCTCTTGAAGCCTAGTTAAATCCATAGAGTGCATTTTTCAATTTGCAAACATAATCAGGATGAACTCTATCCTTAAACCATCTTTGTTAAACTATGTATTCTTCTCGGTCTAGTTCTCTATGTAAAAAGGTGTTTCTTCACATCCATCTACCATAGCCTCCAGTTTTTACTGGCCGCAAGTGCTAGCAATACCCACATTGTTGTAATCTCAGCAATTGAGCTAAATGTCTCATCATAATCTATCCCACAATATTGAGAGAATCCTAGAGCTACTAAGGGCGAGTTTTCACCTTGTAGACCCATTTGTACGAGATGGGTTTTACTTCCTTTGGTTTTGGAACCAGCTCCCAAGTTTGATTATTCTCTTGCGCGCTTATCTCTTCCTTCATAGCTCCTAGCCCCTTGGAGTTTTGATGTGTTTCTTCATATGACTCAGGCTCTCTGAACTTCTCTTTTTCAGTTACAACAACATTGGCGTGTTTGGGATTTGGCTTTTGTGCTCTTGTTGATCTCTAAAGTTCTGGGCTTATTGCTCGTGGTTGTCTTTCTTAATGTACACCTGTTTACCATGGATTCTATGTTTCCTCATTCCTAGAAGCTTCATCTTCACTTTGATCCCCATCATCATTCTCTGGACTTGGGTGTGCTTCGAAAATTTTCTCCCTCATCTTCTTCTGTAAATTGTCTTCTATTATCTTGGAATTGGCAACTCTTCCTTTTGAGGTGACCACCATAATAACACCTCATCGAATACCACATTCCTTGATGTATAATACTTTTCAGTTGTTGGTTTCGTATCCCACAAAGATATACCGTATTGCCTGTGTATGTGGCTTGGCACGAATATGTAGCACACATAATCAAATACTCGAAAGTGACTTACTACAAGTTTACAACCCAACACTTTTTCAAAGGGTGAAAGAAAACTTAGCTTTGCTTGCAGAATTCTATTGATCACATGATGTCTTCATACCTTCTGCCTAAAATTTTCCTGAAACATTTATGTGTAGCATACTCTAATATGTCTTTGCAAGGTGGCGATTCTTCCTCTGAGCTACTCCATTCTGTTGTGGTAATATTTATGAATTGATGACGTATGTGGCATTCTCAAAGATACTCAGAAAATTCATCTGAGGTATACTTGCCATTTTTATTTGGTCGGAGGCATTAGATTTTCTTGTTGACTTCTCCTTCCATTATTTCTTTGAACTCTTTAAATTTTGAAATAGTTTCAGATTTTTCTTCCATTAAGAAAATCCATACATACCTTAAGAATTCATCGATGAATGGAACCATGTACAATATTCTGTTGATTGATGGTTGCTTGACTCGTCCGAACACGTAAGAATGGACCAGCTCCAATGGTGCTTTGACTTTGAACTTCAAATCTTCGTACGATAATTGATGTGCCTTACCATATTGGCAGCCAACACATATAGTTTCTATCCTGGCCTTGAGTTGAGAAAGACCCTTCAGCATAGACTTTTATATCATCACCTTGAGTTTGTGATAGCCAAAATGTCCTAGCCTTGTATGCCACAAATATGTTGTTTTGTTCTTGAGTCTTGTCTACATAAGCTGATTTTGCTGACATTACATAGAAAGACTCTAAACATTGTCCTTTCATCATCGGTGTAACGGCCTAATACTAAGGCACGCTACAGTGCTTTTTCAAATATTGTGCAATCTTTGCTAATTAAAGATATTTCTCGAAAAACGTGTCAAATAAAAAATTTTGCTTTAAGTATTAAACTTTGTAATATAATATAATATTTACAAATTCCGGGATCCCGTTTTCAAACTTTGCAAAATATACTTTTCAAACTATACATTTCAAAACACATAATTTCCAGGTCGCACAGCGACTTTCAAAATATAACTCCCAGATGTCCCGAGACCGAACACTCCAGGTCGCACCGCTTGACATGTACAATCTCACCCGAGCTCAGGTTCATTCTTGTTCAGCCTTCGCCTTTCCTTTACCTACACATAGAAGCAGAAACTGTGAGTCAACAGACTCAGTAAGAAATGCATATAACATACCATATAATTTCCGACCTGTAAATAGGCGCCCATACACCTATTTACAGAGCTTAACAGATGAGTATGAACGTTCAATACCAGGATACAACCACTATACCACATACACATCGTACCTCACTGTACGAGTGTTGGTAGGGTTTACCCCGAACACTGAGTAACACTGAGTGATATACCACACACCTTAGCATTTTCCTGTGCTTGTGTTGGTATCACTGTTTCGTACTCACAACAACAGTAATCACTATACCAATGCACTCTATAACTTATTCATACAAGTGTTGGTAGTGCATAACATAATTCAAGCATGCATATACAATCACATATACACACATTCAGATAATCACATCATACATTATACACAGTTCTTACCTGTTTTCCGAATTCAAGTGTGCTGGCCGACCTGAACGGAAATCACGTGCTAGATGGATGCCCTAATCACAATAATTACAACATAGATGAGTGACTCGCTAAATCACTTTCCGGGTTTTAAACTTGAAACCAAAAGTTTCCCTATCGATAAACCTCATGGCAATACCCTAAATATCTCAAAATTGGCCAAAACTAGGGTTCTGGAAATTCCCCCAACAGGCAGACCGGTACCCAACCGGAAATCCGGTTCTGGGTCACCATCCGGTCGACCGGTTGGTACAGGTCCCCCAGAACCGGAATTCTGGTTCTGTGCTGGGAACCCAAAAATCAACCCCCTTAATTCAATTCAATCCCAAACCTTACCAAACTCTCCAGTACACCTATACAAAGTATAAACAACCATTTCCAACCAATAATTCACAGAACAAACCAATAAATCAAATTATGCCATTAAAGCTCAAAGCTTGAGTTTCAAAACTCAAGCTTGATTAGAACTAACACCAAGCATCAAAACCAGCTGCTAGGAACCTAATTTAACTCAAATACACTATAAAATTCGAACCCTAATCATTTCTAACCCTAACACCCCCTGAAATTCAATTTCACAAAATCAACCTAAGCTTAAAATCAAAAATTAGGGCTAGGAGATGCTAGAGCTTACCTTGGCTTGACTTCTTCTTGAATCCCTAGCTGCAAACACAAAAATCCAGCAACAAAACCCCTTTGCTTCTGCTGGTTCGAAGAGAGAGAGGGAAGGAAAGGTGAGCTTCTTGATTTTTTTGGTTTTTTTTCTAATTTCCTTTCTTTCTTTTTCTTAATTAAGTAAAGTGATTTACTTAACTTAACTTGGCTGAGAAAAGGGGTGCTAGGTGTCACTAAAATAACTAGCCACCTAACCTCAAATAGACCAAATGACTAAATTGCCCTTTAGACTTAAAACTAGGGTATTTCCAAAGCTAGGGGTAAAATGGTCAAAATCCATAACCCCGCTCAATCCCGATAATTTATTTTCTCTAAATTATTTCCCACTATGAAATAAGGTTCTAAACTTACCCATGTGATCAATCTAGCCATCCATCGCATTTTCCGTTGTCGCCGAGCAAAAATTACAAAATTAACATATTTCACATATAAGCTAAATAATACCCCTAGAGTTTAATAAAATCTTCGGAATTGAGAAATTATAACTCTAATATTTATTTCTAAATATTGGGGTCCACATCAAATTAATTCACAAATAATAATAAAATAATAAAAATTAGTGCTAATTGCCTTTACTAATCCACATTACTAGAGCGGTCATTACAATCGGTGTTCTAGAAATTTTAAGATCTTGACATCTTGAGTACTGAATACGACATGGTGGCCTAACGTCGTAAGTTGTGCCATTGATAATAAGTTTTCTTCATCCTAGGTACATGGTAGACATCCTAGAGTGAAACTTCTTTTGGGTTGAATCTCAGTGTGATTGCTGTTTTACCGATGTGAGCGATCGGTAATCTTAAGTTGTTAGCTATCACCACTCCACAACCACCTTTGTATTCCGCCATGTTCTGCAGCTTCTCTTTGTCTTCTATCATATGGTTTGAGCAGCCAGATTCGACTATCCAAACATTATTATAGTTGATCTTTCCTAGAATAATAGATGCTAGAGCTAATTCTTCTTCCTCTACTGCGAATGATGCTTCTGCATCCCATCCTTCGTCACTTATCTTTGTTGCATTTGATGTGAATGTATTACCTTCTGCAATTTTCTTCTCGAACCGATAATTTTTAGTCATGTGATCATACTTTTCACATTTAAAGTATTTTCATCAAATTTAGTGTTATTCTTTGATCAGCCACCATGTTTGTCTTTCTTTTGAGATCTCCCTATTTGGGAGCTTCCATGATGACTATCATTGTTATCATATTTTTTAGAATTAGTACTAGCATTGGTTGGGGACGACCTTTCTTATCACTACTAAAGAGTGCTCCTTCGTCACTCTTTAATGGTTGCTTAGCTAATGCTTCTTGGTCAGCTAGCAAGTTTTCTAATTTAATAAGAGAGGTTGGCTTGGCCAACCTTGTATTGCAGCAATAAAATTTTTATATTCCGACCTTAATCCATGAATAATAGTACTTCTAATTCTAGCATCTGACAACTAGCAGTAGAATTTAATGCAAAATTTTCGCGACAAAGAGATTTTACCTTAGTGAAGTATTAGTTGATCGTCATGTCGCACTGCCTCATTGAGAGAAGCGTTCTCCAAATTTTACAATCTTGTATCATTCTTCTTGGTGAATAATGATGCAAAAGTATCTCATCGTACAAGCTCTATAGTACTAAACCACACACGATCACTCTAAGAAACTCAACAAAGGACTCTTTTAGAATGAACCTAATATGACTCTGATACCACTTGTTGATCACCACAACACATAAAAACGTAATTACTTTTATTAAGTAATTACACCAAGACTTGAATACTTTTTACTAGATCACACTACACAAAGCACTCACACTTTTATTTTACTACTAGACACATTTACTACACATTTGTATACAATTCACACTTTCAAAAAAATTTATCTTTATATTGGAGTACTTTAGAACACACACTTCTGTATACAAAACTTAGCACAAACTAGGACTCCACTTAATTTGGGATACACCTTAAGATCTTGTATATACTTTTTATAATCAGTTAGTGTAGCCGACTTAATTTAACTAGAATTTTGTAGGGGAAATTTATATGGTATACTAACTTTTGCCATTTTTTTTATAAAAATACTGCCAGGTGATATTTTTTACTTTTTTACTGTATTTTTTTATAAGTTTCATACTGCAGTATACTGTGTTAAGTTTTTACTGTTGTTCTACTGGTGTTTTTAGTTGTTCTACTGTTGTTTTGAGTTGTTCTATTTTGTGTTCTATTGGTGTTTTATAAAAACACAATATTTTTGAAAAAAATTCTGTGTGACAATATTTTTATAAAAATTAACTTAAATTTCAGTATTTTTGTAAGTTTTCCCTTTGTAGTTTGTTTTGATTTTGGGCTTAAGCCTAATAGCTAAAAAAGTCTCCAATCATCCCCATACTCTTAATTAATTCTTTTAGTGTTTAAGCCTAGATTTTTTTAAAAGTTGGTGGTGACTTCAACATTTATATGATTATATTATATAAATATATATATATATATATATCTTTGTTATATTAAATCTGATTGTATAATAAAAAATATTTCAATTCAAATTTAAATTACTACATATATCTCTCTTATCTTTTATCTTATATCTTATATATATAAATATACACATATTAAATGTGACTATATAATATAAAAAGACTTTAGGTGAGCATTTTCGGGCGAGCATTTTCTTACACTACATTTAAAATATAAACTCATTACACATATCTAAAAGATATCTTTATATTATTATTTTTTATACCCAATCTACAAATCTAAAAAAATATCTTTCCATTATTGTCTTCAATAAAATAGAAAAATTATTTATTTCTTAAAGAATCATTGTTGTAATGCCGTTACTTTTTGCAATTACAAAAAAATATCTTTCTATTAATATATTTTTTTCTAAAAAAAATAAAAAACGTATATGTTATTTCTAAAAAAATAAAAAGTATTATAAATTAAAAATATTATGATTAAACTAAAATTATAATTAACAACAAATTTTAAATATTATTGTGTATTTTTTTTAATAAATATCACTTAAATTAAATATTTTTAAATAAAAAAAATGTTGTTGTTTATTGAATAATATCTAGAAAAAATTAATTATACAACTGAAAATATGTATATAACCAAAATAAAAACTATGAATATAACTAAGTATATGCGCATTGCACGTAATATTAATTAGCATATTTATATATACGAACGATTTATTAGAAATAAGAAACTAGGAGTGGGCAACATCCAATCCAATTGAGCCAATCGATTTAATCTAATCCGATTACAAAAATTGGATATCCAATTACAATTGGATTGAGTATTAAAAGTTGGATTATAATTTGACTGGATCAGTTATTGGATGTTAATCTCAAAATTCAATTAAAAACCGATCCAATCCAATTATATTATATGTATTAAAAAAGTTATTTATATTAATTATATATAATAAAAATTATTGAAAAATAAAAAATGTTTAATTATATTTTAGTTGATTTTGTTTTTAATAGTGTTGAATTTGAAACACTTAGTTATTTTGTGTATTTGTTTTCTTGATATTTTGTTCTAGTTTATTTCTTGGGAGTGTTGTTGTTTTAGTTAGGAAAAATTACAGGATAATTCCCCAAAAACTTATATTTGATACAGATAAGTTCTCAACCTCAAAAAGTATCAGTAATAGTCCCAAGGACACTATTTTCGTAAGTTTGTTAGTCCTCTTTTATAACAAATTTGTTTACTAATAAAAATACCATGTGTTGATAAATTATTGGTCCAAATCACATTTTTAATTTTAAAAAATATAAATAAAAATTAATTAATTAATTAAAAATTATAAAAAATAAATAAATAATTTACACATTTTTTTTTGTTTTGCTTAACAATTATTTACATACTAGAAAGAAAAAAGAGGTTGAAAATATGCATTTGAAGAAACATAACTTTGGAGACTATTACCACTAATTTTTTAGGTTGAAAATTTATCTGCATCAAACATGAGTTTTTAGGGCCTTTTGTCGCAACTTTTCCTTTTAGCTATTTCAAATTTTTAATTGCATTAAACTTGTAAGAATAGTATCTTTATGGAGTATTAAACTCAAATAAATAGTGATATTTAATTTTTACATATATTTTTCTTATATGTTTAAGTTAATATTAAAGATTAAGTGTGTAATTGGATATCTAATTAAAAAATTGATCCAGTTCATTTAGAAATTTAATTGGATTGGATATTGCAGTATAATTAGATTAGATAAGATGATGATATTCCAGATCCAATTACTAATAAGTTTGGATCGAATTAGTAGAAAAATATTAGATTTGATTATTTAAGAACTAGCATTTTCTGTAGTGATAGATTAGATCCAGCTGTGTCTGGAATGGTTGATATGAAGTCTACGATTTGTGTTGTTAGTGATATTACATGTCTGTAAAGATATTTTGGGTGTTTAATTGTCCAGCTGGTTATAGCTGTCCATTTTGAGTTTCATTATTTAGCTGGGTACAAATACTATTTTTATTGCTTTTTCTAACCTTTTAGATCATACATCAACATTGTGTATTGTATTACTTTTCTTTTTCTTGCTTTGTTATCTTTTGCAGGTTCTTGCAAGAAATCCCATTGAAGGTTGTTCAAGGTTTCATTGCAAGCTCTGAATTCAAACTGTGATAGCTGAAGGGATTTTAGCTGACTTGGCATTATAAATCCGAAAGGTGTTCAGATATAGTTTTCGTTGGAGGGATTTCAACGAGTAAAGCAAGAGGATCTTGCATTCATAATGAAGGGATTTGGTTATGTAGGGTAAAAGTTCACTACTGTAAAGATTGGTTTGTTTTTCTGTTGTAATCTGAATTGGTTACTGTACAAATATTTTTTGACATAGTGAAGATTATTACCCTGGTTTGGAGAATCCAAGCACTAGCCACCTAGAATGTGTTTTTAGGGTAAGTGAAGCTTATAAATTTTTGGTGTTGAATCTTTGATTTTGTTTTTAATATTCAAGCATAAATCAAGATAAAATCAATCCAAATATGACAAAGATAGGTTAAACAAACTTGGGGCTTAAAGATTGAATTAGGAAAAAAATGTTAGATTGAATCGAATGTAAAGCGCTACAAGAAACTATCAGAGCCAAAAACATTCCATAATGGGAAGTGAAATTCCAAATTTGTTATGTATAATAAATAGCTGGTTTTAACCAAGTCGACCATTATATTAGCTTTTGTTATCAAACCAAATGAGAAAAAGAGTGAACTCTGAAGAAGAATACAACAAGAGACTATTTTCTTCCCATTGAAATGCCTTAGGCTTTATTATTCTGATGAAGTAATTCCAACTTAGGTGCTGATGAAACAAACACCCTATTGTCTAACATTATCTAACATTGTAATGCTAGAAGCAGTATCTTCTTAACTCTAGCTAAGAGCTTTCAAGCATAGAAACTATGGTGAACCACTAGCCTTACTCTTGGGATAATGACAAGCTTCCCCAATCGGAACCAGTGGATCAGAAAGCTTACCCTTAAGAATTTTTTTAGCAATCTGAATATTTGCAGCCTGAGAATAGTGTATGCCATCCCAACTAATATGCCTTAACGGATTCTTACAAGGATTACCATAAAGTGTTCCGTTCACCATAGCTTTCTTCCCACAATCTATATGGTAGCCATAGTAGCTGCCACAGCAGAACTCCATTGGACCAACAAAACCTACAAAACCATAAATGGGTGTTATAGCAAAGGCTTGTTCATAGAACTACAAGTATGGTTAAATATAAGAACATTACCAAGGTCCTTTGCTTGACTAATTATCGCATATTTAGCAGAGTAGACATCGACATAGATAAACACAGCAAGAGGGAATTGTCTTCTGAGTTTTAAAACCATGTCCTTAAGCTGCCTATTGAACTCCTGAGCCACTTCATTTTGAGGTTTCACACATCCATTTTTGTCCAGATTACCTGTCTTTGATTTGTAATATATAACACTGTATGGTAAACAACCAATAGGTCCTGTGTTATGTACCCAAAAGAATCTGGCTCCTTCCTCGTATAGTTGCTGTAATGTGTGGCAATCAAAGAAGAGTAATATTATTAATAAAAGCTATAAGTTCTGCTCATTTGAAACTAGTTTTGTCACTTGACTACTACACACATGTATTGCTTGAGATAATTGGCCAAGTATATCAGGAATGAAAGCTTTGACTTGTTCTTCACTAGAGTATTGTAAGCCAATGGCCAAATCATTCTGTCCTATGTCTAAAGTATATAGGAGACGTTTGGTTGGGAGGAATAAAAATATAGGAATAGGAATGAGAATGGGAATAGGAATAGGAATGGAATGGAATAAAATTTAAAATGGATAAAAAAAATTGATAAAAAAATAATTAAATTTTTTTTCTTGTTACATTGGAATGGTCATTCCTTCTTTTTTAAAATGGAATAGCTATTCCACCAAAATGGTGGAAAGAGTATTCCATTGGAATGCCATTCCAATACTTTAAAATGCAACCAAACAAAAGAATGAAATGAAAATTATTTCCTTTCCATTCCATTCCATTTCATTACCTCCAACCAAACGCCACCATAGAGCCTTTGAGAAGTCCTCTGCTCTTGGAAGCCTGCCTTTTGAGACTAGGATTTATTTTTCATTAAGAAAAAAAAAACCCCATAATTTAGTATAAAGCTTTTTTTTTAGTACTATAATGTGATTGAATTAAATAGAGCAGAGGTTCAAGCTCACCACCACTACTACTATTGGAAATGAGTCGATTGGAAAGAGACTTGAAACGCATGAATTGTGCTATTTGAACCCCAAGATGAAATGGGCTATACCCTCCTTTCCGAATAGACGAACCTCCAGTAGCAAAGTTGGCACCATGTCTGAAATTAGTCCCAAGTGAATCCATGTAAGGACTAAGGTAAGGTAACCTCAATGCCTCAGCTGCAAATAGCAAAACGACAGGTCGTATTCTCCCCTCAAAAAGAAAAAGAAAAAGACGAGAACAATTTCTTCTGTTCTAAGGATCTTAACTCTTCAACCTTTTAAGATGTTTCTTACCAATAAAATCTATGACAAGACGACCATCACAAGCTCTTCCAGCAGGCTTTCCAAAGAAGCTTTCGCCATTAGGTGGAAGAATCTGTGAGAGGGTGGCAGATATTGCTCCTGTGTCGGAGTTTGAGTCACTGTCACCACCTCCGCCGTTAACAGCCGCCAGTTGTCCCAACAAGCCCAAAACCAAAAGCCCAAGCAGTCTGAGTAGCTGTAGATTCACAGAAGGATTCATGGTTTTGGTGAATCCAGCTTGGTTGGCAAATTCAACAACTCTTTATTTTTTTTTCTTTTTTCTTCTTTTTTCTTTGCTGTTACGTTTATCAGTGATTACAATTAACACTAGTTTTGAGGGTTGGATCACACTGATACTACTACTATTACTAATCAACGTTGTCTGTCAACGTCTATAATATGTAATGTTAATTTATATTAATCATATTGACAAGGATATGAAACTGCATCCAGACTCGAGAATCGAGATATTCTATTATTATTGGGATAATTAGAATAACTAAAAGAATATATAAATAATAAAAACTCAACAACAACAAACAACATAAATATATATTAAAAGATTGTATTTTTCATAAATAAAATCATAACAAAAAAAAATCCATACAACAATATTTTTATAATTTTTTTATTGGGTGACTATTCAATGGTTATATTTTTATTGTAATTATGATTACATTTTTCTTTAACCTGTAATAGCAGGTTACTAATAGTTAGACTTTACTTTTTTAGATTTAATTAATTATAATCAACTATTTTCTTAAAATAATTAATTAAATAATAGACATATTTAATTATAATTAACTATTTTCTTAAAATAATTAATTAAATATGTAACAAGACCTCTTTTAACAATTAATATTTATATTTAAATCCTTACTTGAATTATTTTAATAATTAAGCCATTTAATTATAATATTTACAATAAAATTTATTTTTTTTACAAAATTAAACTTCTTTTGACACAAATTAAAATTCTCTTCTTATAATAAATATTCAAATATTTTATTATTTTTTAGTAATATTTAATTATTTTGTTACAATTATATGAACTAAGTATGAGGCATCAAGCTAATCAATCAATAACAGGTGCAGCTATTTTTTTTCTAAAAAATCCTTCAACTTATTTCATTTTTTACTTTTTAAATATTTAAATAAAAAATTAAATAATTAAGTGTAATAATTTAAAATTAAGATTATAAGTATAATAAAATTTAAATTATGAAATTGTATGTGTATAATTTTAAATTACAAAAAGTTTTGCTATAAAATTTTAAATAATTTAAGTATAAAAAAATAAATTGCTAAAAGATCCTTATATAGTAATAAATTGCAAAAAAATTAATTAATAATTATAATTAATTTAATTTTAAAATATAATTAATCTTAATTAAAGTTTTATAAGGAAATAAATGATTAGGTTACTTTCAGGTTACAAGTTATTTATTATTTATTTTTATTTAATTTTCAAATTAATCACAACCATTTAATAGTAATCCAATGACTTAAAAAATGTAACCATGATGGTTACAATAAAAATAAAAAATTTAAGTTCCGTTTGGTAACACTTTTGTTTTAAATTTTTTAATCACAAAATGAAAGTAAAATTTTTGTTTTTAAAAAATTTATTTTAAAAAACAAAAATGTGTTCCGTAACAACTTTTGTTTTTCAATTTTAAAAAAAGAAAACAAAAGTGTGTTCTGTAAAGTTCATTTTTCATTTTTATTTTTTGATTTTATTTAAGTCGGGTCTAGGTCCGGAGTCGGATTCGGGTTCAGATCAGAAGTTGAGTTCAGCGCCAGGGTCGTGGGGAGGAGATTTAGTCTGGGTCTGGTCGTAATCCAAAAGATTGATTACGAAAAAAAACTTTTTAAAAAAATATTGAAAGTGATTTTTTTTTTTAAAAAAAAAAAAAATGTTGATTTCTAATTATAAAATTGAAAAGTAAAAACAGTTTTACAGAACATGTTTTTGAAAAATATTTTCACTTTCTACTTTTAAAAACAGAAAACTGATTAAAAAACTATTACCAAACGCCACCTTAATATGTATGAAATGTAAATTTAATTACACTAAATATGATAACTTCTTTAAAAAAAAAAAATATATAAGAAAATCATTATAGAGTATGAGAAATACCAAAAAAAAAAAATTAAAAAATAAATACAATAACCGTAACTATAGAAACTGCTTTTTTTTTTTTTTTTGCTTTTTTAAATAAATCTAATTAAATATCATTTAGTCTTGATTAGCAAGGCCCATTCTATTAAGAAACTTATTTAAACAAGATTTACCCACTTATGGTGTTGTTATAATAATAAACAAGGGGTTTTTTATACTAAAATTTTCAACTTTTTTACTTTTTTACTATGGGGCGGAACAAAGAAAGCATAAAGGCTCACACAACCAGGCATTTTCGAACCTGAATTGACGAACTATAACAAAGAAATTGTGGACAGGTAGGTTGAAGCAATAACGGGCAGTGGTCCGAGGCAAAGATTTTGAGATTAGTTAACTGAGCAGATGTGAAATAATTAGACCAACAATGGCTTACCAAGGCACGGTCAAGACGAACTTCGATCCAATTTGATGTACCCTGGCCTCTCCCATGTAAACGGATAGCCAATAAGGTCAAGATCAACAAGATTACAGTCGATGAGTGTTTGGTTAAAGCCATCGACTAATGCTTGAGGATAGTTGTTGCCACCTCGCTTATTCGCCTAACTAGTAATGTTATTCAAATATCTTATGATACACCAAGGGAGTGTTGATGTTTATTTTAGAGTTCGAATAAGGTTCCATGTTTGGTGGCGTAAACCTTTGTTGGGCTCATCATAAAGGTCTGTTAGTTCCATGGGATTGAACTAGGTTTAGTAATTTGAATGTCAATGAAATTAAATGAAAAGTTCAGCAAGTGGGTTTCAGCACTACTCTTCCAAAGCATGGAAATACCCCCGCTATGACCACTTACATCCACAGAGTAGAGGCCTTTAAATCTCAACTTCACACGTAACCTTTCCAACACATCACCATGACTTAAAGTTTCACAAAGAAATAAAAAATTGGGTTTCTTTTGGATCACAAGATCCACAAGGAATTAAAAAACCCATGGGTTCTCAAGCCCACGGCAATTCCAGCTTAGTATACTCATGGTAAATGGTGGGCCTCGATACCAGCACCCACCAAAGACTCATTTTTTGAGCCCACCACATAGTTATTTTCATGCACAACAAAAATACTACCATCTTCTTCCATAATTTCAAAACTAAGCCCATGAGAAATAGATGGGCTTAAATCAGACTGAGCCGCAACAGGAGGCACAATAGCCGCCCCAGAATCAGTACGACGTCGTTTAGAATTAACAATCAAATTCTCTTCTAATTCTTCCTCCAAAGCGTCCACGTGGATGTTTTCCTCTGAGTTAAAATACTTGCCACCTATATTTCCCATAATTTCCTCAACCCCATAACTCTTTTTGACTTACTATTATTAGCCAGCTATAAATTTGATGCACCACGATTTCCTCCACTTAACTCCTCAATCACAGTGCGCTGATCGATAGCAATTGGTCTGTCCACACTACCGGTTAGCTGACCAGATGGCAACGATTCATATGCATCACCATTTCTCAACCACTGGGCTTCGATGAGATTATTTTTACGGTGTGGTTGGGCTCTCATCCATGTCCCATAAGGCTAGACGATTTGATCCGAGGGTATATCGAAGTTTCTTAAATAGAATTTCTTAGTGCGACTGAGAATCCCGCATATAAAACAAAATGTAGGAAGAAACTCATATTTGAATATGGCCCAATGGTTCTTCCCATGTGGTGCGTCTTAGTCTCATTTTGCGCTTCAATGGAACTGTTATATCCAAAGCTACCCGTACTCTCAGGTATTCACGCCAAATACCTCGAAAATTCTTAGGATCAGACTCGACAAACGTACCAATGTAATTACCAACCCTCTAAATAACTTGTTAAGATTTGAATCCGTATTGAAGGCCATGTACCTGAACTCACATGTCAAGAGTGTTGAAAGTAACCAACCGTGGATCATCCCTATGCTTTAGTCGTGCAAAGATGAACTGAATACGATTAAAAGTCCACGGACTTCCTTCTATAACACGTTCCAGATCAAGTTCATAATAAAACTGGAACAAGAACCAATTTGGTTCTAACTGCTTTACATACATACCTCTGCCCAGTTGCCATAGGGATGCCATCATATGTCGCATTACGTCAAAATCGATAGCCCTGACAATAAGGAATCGCCCGCGAATATCAGCGACTTGTGCATCAGTATCCTCAAAGTCAAACGTAGAAACAATATCATATTCCCTTTCTATTTCTATATTAGCACATAATTCCTCCAAATCCTTGATAGTAAAGGCCGTAATCAACAGATACAAAATACTAAGAACAGAGAAAATTAAAATCTCTCACATGTCAAAAGACAAATTTATTCTACATTAATATATTTATTTTGCAAACTTGGTTTTTAGTTCTATACTTTTATAATAATTATAATTTTAGATTAAAAACTAAAAAGAAAAGGACATCGAATCTTTGGCCTACTTTTATTTATTCATTTCTTCTTCAGAAGGGTCCAATTATTTTGTTCTTTTGTGTAAACATGTCGACTCCACAAAAAAGAAAAATTAGTTGACCGACATATTGAATTCTAGTATAAAAGGAAACCACAGTTTCTTACTTCTGGTCCCTTTCTCACGCTCACTCTATGCCACTTAAAACTCCTTTTGGCTTCGAGGTATATACTCTATATACCATCATGTATTTGTTGTTTGAAAAGTCATTTGGCTTCAAACTAAACTGTCTTTTTTAAGGCAAAAATCAGAAAGAGAAGAAAAAAAAACCACTATGCAACCCGCAATCAACTCGTTGGCTGCCTCGCAGTAGTGTAGTGCATAGGCTCAGTTCACTGCTAGAATGTGATTTAGGCTAAAAATTTATTATGTCTATCATCACGCACTACCGTCACTCTTTTTCCCCATTGCTGATGCCAAAACTAGTAACCCCAGAACACAATAAAAACACTTTCCATGCCATGATTCTTGAACCCCACTACTACTCACCTAGTGTTAAATTTCCCAAACTGATTATACAATCTGCTCTTCTGGTGCAAATCAAGTTCTGGGTTTTTCAATTGGCACAAAATAAGGGATAACAGTGACTCTTCAACTTCAAGAAGTGGGCAGGTTAAATTAGTCTCAGGTGACAGGTACAACAGTATTAAGGGTAAAAACTACCAACGGCTTAAAACAGAAAGACTAGCTATACTTATCACTTTGGACTTGAGCAGAACTTGATGATTTCTTTCCTGATATCACTTTTAAAAACACGTAAGATTATTTGTCAATTGCAAAAGAATGTCATATATTTACTAAACTAAAAGGAGAAAAAGATAATACCAAATTGGCAGTATGAACACCGAATCATTTTCAACATATCTAAGAAATAACCTTAGCTATTGAGTTTTACAATTTATTTTCTGATGCCTTGGGGAAAAGATGCTATACATCAGCCTCATTCCTAATTTCCATAAGAAAAGTATAGACAGCATTCACCGCAGCTAAATTGTAATTGGTATTGTAAAATATACAATTTGACATGGTTGTCACATTTGCGACTAATAAAATGAATTGCAATGTCTTATTCCTGTGATTTTCTTAAAGATGTTTTCTTTCTTTTGCAGTAAAGAATAGAATTATTACCGTAGTAACACCGTGACCAAATGAAATTTAAGGGCTGCTCCAACTTTCTCAAGGAAGATTGAAATCCTCCTAGGTAAATACTTTCATTAGAATTATCAAGAGTACCAATCATTTCAAGTATTGGAAGGATCCAAACTTCCTAACACATGGGCTTGTTTGTGTACCTGTCTTGAACTCCATGTACTCTTTATAGGCGATGAAGGGAAGATTATTGTTGGCAGCCTCTTACTTTCCTCCAAATCTGGAAAATCAGTCGTGTAGTGAAGCCCGCGACTCTCTTGCCTAGAAAGGGCACTGCTTACCACCAGCTTTGCACAACAAAACAGATTCCTCATTTCACAAGCCTCGAGCCCCACCATAGTTGGCTCCCAACCATGCTCAAACAAGTACTCCTCCCACTTAGCCTCCAACTTACCAATCTTCCTCTCTGCAGTATTAAGCCTATTCGTAGAGCGGACAATTCCAACATATTTCCACATTATTGCTTGCAATTCTTTTCTCACATCCCTTGTCATTGTAACAATTTTGTCAGTACTGCTTCCAAGTGACACAGGAACAACTGGTCTTGGCCACCAGTTGGAAGCACTGAAGTCAATAATAGAGCTCTTCATATGCTCAATGGAGGGCTGGACTGCTCTCCTTGCAAAAACCAGTGCTTCAAGCAATGAGTTACTGGCAAGTCGGTTTGCTCCATGCATACCTGTGCAGGCAACTTCACCTGCCACATACAAGCCCCTAACATTAGTCTCTCCCTGGAGCCCAGCTCGAACTCCTCCACACATGTAATGAGCAGCAGGAACAACTGGAATCGGGTGGCGGGTTATGTCCAATCCATATCGAAGACACTCTGCTGCTATGTTAGGGAAGTGAGACATAATTTTTTCCCTGGGTTTGTGACTTATATCAAGAAGCACATACTTCTCATTACGCTTTTTAAGCTGGTCATCTATGCTTCTTGCCACCACATCCCTGGGAGCAAGCTCTGCTCTCTCATCATACAAGGGCATAAACCTCTCCATGTCAAGATTGTATAGAATGCCTCCATCTCCCCTGACAGCTTCAGTTATGAGAAATGCATTTTCACGGGTCTTGGTTGGTTTGACTGGAAGACCTTCATCTGCTAAAGCTGTTGGATGGAACTGCACAAATCTGCCGCAAGAAAACTATGATCATATTCCAAATCAAACCTCCAAACCCCACCCAAAGGAAGAAAAATAGAAAAGAAATGCACTTCAATACAATCTACATGTTTGGGAACATATTTTTCAAATTTTAACCACTTGCACATTTTAGTGAATAGAACATGGAATCAATTTTTTGTGTAACATTTATTGAGCTTCCCGGGATTGTCTTGGGTAATGATTAATTTCAGGCTATGAAAGTAGCAATAATAAACTGGATAATTGATAAAACCAAGTACTACTAAGATACAGTTAGTTGATTTTTACTCACTCCATGTTTGAAATTACAGCTTGAGCTCGATGAGCCATGGCAATTCCATCTCCAGTAGCTACCTGTCAGTATAATATACAAACATATTTAGCCAATGTTATTTTGCGGATGTAAAATGGAAACAGAAATTTGGGGAAAAACAATTCAAATACCAGAGGATTTGTGGTTGAAGGATATATATGTCCAGCCCCCCCTGATGCAAGCAATGTCACCTTTGAAATAAATCGTGTTACCTGAAAGGAAAGAGTTCGAGAAATTGAGGACTTAAACATAGTGTTTGTTCAGAAAAATACAGCACAGTAAGAGAGTATAGGCAACAAAAGATTCTTTTACCTCTAATGTTTCAGTATTTAAAGTGTCAACACCAAGACAAATTATGTCAGAACCATCCTAAAGTGCCAATGACATAAAAATATATTAGCAAATACCAAGAAAGCATTCATAGTTTCAGTCAATCGATCATTACAAACTCAAAATCACATGAATAAAGCAATCAGTGTTATCAAAAAAGGTTTCACTTGTTTTTAGATGTGTGAAGTGTCTGAAAATTGGGTCAAGAACACATACAGCAAACACATTGGAAGCAAAAAAAGGCGGGTGAAAAGCACCAATCTGTAAAGAAAATGTGAAAAGGGCATTTCACAAAAGCAAAACCTGCAGTTAAACAGACCTGAGAAGTTAGCAAATCAATTGCAAAATGGTGTTCAAACACAAAGATGTTAGGGTCCTTGTCCACAGCTTCCAACAGAGCCCGCTCAATCTCTCTTCCAGTCATGTCAGCAGCATGAACGATTCTGTGATGAGAGTGGCCTCCTTCCCTTGCTAGATGCAAGTTTCCATCCTCACCATGATCAAAAGATGCTCCCATGGCAATTAATTCCCTGATTCTTTCTGGTCCTTCTGTACAAACAACCTGAACAGCATAAACAAACCTGAGAAATGAACAAAAGTGTAACATCTATCCATTGAAATATTAAGTCATTTCCAGTTCACATGGACTGGTAACACTCTTCACAGAAATGTCTCTTTGGGGAACTAAGAACTTTGAAATTAACCATAATGCCAAGATAAACAACTGCCTATATAACGTACTCTAACAGTCTCCTCATCACAGAGATACGCCCCTGCTACAATGGTATCATGCATGTGGCTCTCCACTGAATCTGAAGCACACAGTACAGCGCTAACACCACCTTGAGCATAGTTTGTGTTACTCTCATGAGGCTCAGCCTTGGTAATCACGGCAACAGATCCTTGTTTTGCAACTTCAAGCGCATACCTAAGGCCGGCAACCCCACTACCAATAATAGAAAAATCAAAATGCTTTGTGGAATCATCTCTCAAGCATGATGATGTAATTGTTCTGATGATTCTCCAATTCTCATTGATTGGAGAGTGGGAAATGTTGTATCGCTGGAGATTCAAGAGCTTAGAAAACCCACTTGACCTGAATAATCATACAAGAACATGTAGTTATATTTACAATTATAATGGAAAAACCAAAACAAATTTAAATAAAACTCCTAAAAATAGGGAGAAGAGAAATACATACAATGAACACTATGTCATACTGTTAAAAGCACTGAGATAAACAGCATTATAATGTCATTTACTTAAAACTGAAAACTTGAAGCAAATTCTTGTCAAATACCATGAAAGGTCATTATGTAAGCATCGTTTAAATGGCAGGCTGGAAACCAAGGAAGCTCTTCCACAACCCAACTGTCCCTTGTAATTAGTCGCTCTGCAATGAAGTTTGCCACTTCCAACAGGTATGGTAATTGTCATTTGCAACCTTTCTGTACAGTTGTTAAAAAAAAAATTAAGCACCGAGGTAAGGGAGAGACAAGAACCCAGCTTTCACTTTCAGCAATACATGTAATTCAGAAATGTGACCCGAACACAAATGTACCAAACAAAATAACAAATCAACAATCTTCATTTTAGAAATAATTAAAGTTTAGATTCATAATCCTTTTTCAATAATTGACTGGAAAATCACTGTGGGTCAGCATTGATAACATTATGACTGATAAAGAAAGCTGAATTGAAAAAAAGAAAAGAGAAAATACACATCACCATTCACCATCACAAACCCAAATATATGATATTGAAGAAAAGTAAATAAATAAAGTGAAAAACTGAAATTATCATGGTAAGAAATGAACAAAACCCATACGAAACAAGAGTAAGAAAACCTCCCATTAAAAGCATGAAATTAAATCGAATGGTTAAAACTTAAAAACCCCAATACATACGGAGATTTTGTCTGGCGTTGTATCAGCCACGACGGGTCACAGTCGGACTCAACAGTCTCCTGCAACACTTCGTTGAGCCAAAGCCTTAAACAAATATTTACATAAAATACCAAGTAAATTGGAAAGAAAGAAAGAAAGAAAATTGTGGAAATGAAATATATTATAAGCGAAAACAAAGGAAGATTGGCGGGCGTGAGGGGTCGACCAAGGAAGTTGAGAGGAACAAGCGGTGGGGTGGAGAACTGACGTTTGGTCTACAGATTATTGATTTAACTTCGCGCCATGTGTGCCTAGTATCGACCCATAACTTTGCCCACATTATTTCCATTTTGTCTTTTTCTCCTTCTTACTAACGGTATTCATTTGCTTCACATCAAAATACTGTATTCATTTTCTAAAAAGAAACTTACATATCTTCAAATAAGAGTGCTACGGTCAACTAGGCATGTACATAATCAACAATTAGGAAATACCAAAAATGCCCTTAATCTTATAAATTAATAGTAAGCCTAGGGATAAAATAGTTGAAAGTGATAACTCTGCTCAAGCTCCATATTCTATTTATCTCAAATATCTATTCCACTGAGGAAAAGATTTTAGACTTATACATGTGACTCTAACGGCTATCCATTGTATTTTCTGTCGTCCCTGAGCAAAAATTATAAAAATTACATAATGTATATTTAACTTAAATAATAGGGGAATTTACAATTTTATATACATTATGTTATTTAATTACATTATATGTGAAAAAAAATTATTTACAATTTACCATACATTTTATTAACTATGAGGAACATATTCTTAATTTTTATGTACAAACTATATATGGTAAAAATTTAATAATAAACATACGTGTTTTATTTAGAAATTTGTATTTAAATTTTAATAAACACATTATATTAACATATCATCACATACTTGGTAAAAAAAAAATATATTATCACAAAATTATCATAACAAATATATTAGATTAATAATTAATAAGCATTATCAATAATAATATAAACATAGTGTTTAGACATAATGCCACATTTAATTACAATTTCGTTTATTTTTTTAAACACATTTTTCAATAACTAATAAACATAAGTGTTATTTAAAGTATTTATTTCAATAAATAAACTTAAATGTTCCATTTTTAAAATTATTATGATATTTTAATAAACAAACTATTTTTGTTATCATAATAAACATACTAGATTAATAATAACATTATAAACATTAATAATACTAATCAAATGTTTAATAAACATAAGGCTAATTAGCAATTTTTTCCCCCCAAACTTTGACATATACCAAATCATGCCCCCTGAACTTTTTTTACCGTTAAAAATTCCCCCTGAACTATTGAGATTGTTAGATTTAAGGACTTTTGTCTAATTTCATTCAATTTTACTGTTTCAGTGATTATTTATGTACTAAACCATGCTCCCTAGACTTTGATATCTACCAAATCATGCCCCTCAAACTTTGATATGTACTAAATCATGCCCCGTTAACTTTGATATGAACTTTCATCCATGTTAGAATTTTTTTACTAAAATTAGACAAAAGTCCTTAAATTAACAATCTTAATAGTTCCGGGAGAATTTTTAACGGCCAAAAAAGTTCAAGGGGCATGATTTAGTACATGTCAAAGTTCGGGGGGCGGGGGGGAATTACTAATTAGCCTAAACTTAAATGCATTGTTTATAAAATATAAATAAAATCTATAAATGTATTTGTATATTCTTTTTTTAATTTCATATTAAATTTTAGTAAACATATTATTATATTATTATAGTAATATATCAAAATATAAATATTAACTTTTATATTTACATATTTAGCTTTATGTTTTTTTTTTTTTTCAGAAAATCAATTAAAAGTAATAATAAATTAAAATTGTAAACATATATATTTATTTGTAAATATTCATAAAATTGTATAGAATTATGTACTTTGTTTTTTTTGCACATTTTTGTAATATTGTACATTTATTTGTATATAAATGAAAATTGCCCTACATAATACTCTTAGAGTTTAATAAAATCTTTGGAATTGAGAAATTATAACTCTAATGCTCGTTTCTAATAATGAGACCCAAATCATAATAAAATTATGTATAATTATAAAAATATTAATAATTAATGCTAATTACATTTACTAATCCATATTCTAAAATGCGGTCATTACAATTATCCCCTCGTTAAAAGGATTTCGTCCCCGAAATCTAACCTGAATAGCTCTGGATATTGAGTCCTCATTCCAGACTCTAATTCCCAGGTGGCTTCCTCCATCTTACTGTTCTTCCAGAGCACTTTGACCAAAGCTATGGTCTTGTTTCGAAAAACTCTTTCCTTTCCTGTCGAGGATCTGAATTAGTTGTTCCTCATAGGATAAGTCTGACTACAGTTCAAGGGCTTCGTAACTCAAGACATGAGTCGGGTTTGAAACATATTTCCTCAACATCAAAATATGAAATACATTATAAACAGCCGATAACGTTGGTGATAAGGCTAGCTGATACGCTGCTTGCCCGACCTTCTCGAGTATCTGAAATGGCCCAATGAACCTAGGGCTTAACTTGCCTCTCTTTCCAAAGTGCCTTATCCCTTTACTGGAGAAACTCACAGGAAAAACATGTTCTCCCGCCTGAAATGTAATGTCTTTGATACAAGTTATTGGGAATATTTTACCAGGATCTAGATTTACTAACAAGTATGTTGAATTAACATCTTAAATATGAATATCTCTAAAACAATAAAATTAAACATATAAGAGTTTAGAAAACCTTACATTGGTTACAGTGGAATATAATGACTCATTCCGCTCAAATCTCTAACCCTTGCTTCTTTTTGTCGCAGAGTATTATCAAGATCTGAGCCTGGATCTCTTTCTCTCCTTCGGGTTTGGTTACCACCATCTTACTCACTATGATTGAGTACTTGACTTGCTTTGTGTGGGCATGGCTGTAATGCCCTAACATTTAGGAAAGCTACCCAAGATGATTAAGAAACCCTAATCCCCTAAACGAGATTACTAATAAAATAAGCGTGGAAATTAAACTTTAAACGAAAACGGAATGAAAATAAACTTGTAATAATTTTAACCTTACAAACAAAAGTTACATGTTTCGGGATCCCAAGAATTGTTTTACAAAATATTACAAGTCTTTTCCCTTACCCGACCTAAACGGCAAAACAGAGTTACAAAAGTTTCAAAACTGGTAGAGCCCAACCCGCTTGGTCTAGTGTGGCCGAACATGTACATTCATTGTCCAGCTCTTACACTCATGGCTGATTAAAAACCGATTTACCCTTTCCTGCACAGTAGAGCACCCTTGAGCCAAGCCCAGAAGGACAATATAATTATCAATAATCATAATTAACACATCACATAAATATTAATGCCATTTCATATTTGTCTGTAAGACACAGACCCGCGTGTTACACTCACACGCCTATTTATGTCTATATAGCATAGACCTACGTGTTACGCTCACACGTCTATTTACAATAAGGCCTTAGAACAGTTCATCTCGGTTCTAGTTACTGAGTCCAACCCGATTATGCCTTGAACACATAACCCTTTACTTCAATATACATCTATATACATCATGGCATAACAATTACATATTAACAATTCACTTGGGTAATAACCCTAAGCCAATAAACCGCTCACTTTAGAGTAATAACTCTAATCCCGGTTTCTAGTATATCATATAAATCACATTCTATATAAGCGCCATTGCGCATATCTCTACGTGCTAACTACTATCTTACCTGATGTCCCGCAAATATGGAGATTCTAAATCCCCCGGTGCTCCTGACCAAGTGCCGGTAATCCTAGTCACAAACCCGAAATACACAAGTATATGGTTAACCACTAAATTCATTTCCACAAATTATAAAATTGGCATTTAAATTCTAGATATTCACATAGATTTCGGAAAGAGCTTTCCAACGATATAAAGAACATCCCAAACGGAGTCCCGAGTCAAAAGTTATGACCAAAACAAAAACCTAAAAAATACACAACATGCTGCCATAAAATGGTCGCGGCTATAGGGTTTAAAACCCCAAGAAACCAGTTTCCAGCCACGAAAATGCATCCAAAAATACTAATTTTTCATGCTATATCAACCCACAATCATACCAAACTTTTACCTAGCATAAACCAAGTAATTAGAGAGGAATTACACCTAATTCCCTCTCCAACAACACCAAAAACCAGCAACATAAAAATCAGAATTTTACAATGAATTTCAGCCCCCTAAACTCATCCATTTCAACCCGCTTCAATCTAACATAACCTCTTATACAATTAAACAACCACAAAAGGAAGTTAAATCACAAATTATTAAGCTTAAAATTTCAATCCACATGCATAGAAATTCAAATTCAACAACATGAAATCAAAACTCCATACCTAGAGCAAAATTCATCATAAGTTCCTAATCAAGAACTTGAACCTTCAAGCAACTTTCAAGCAAGCATCAAACTTATTTTTCCAGCAACAACACATCAAACAAAAACTTGAATTTAAACATGAAAATCACCCTAAAAGCTCATCTAGAACCCAACTAACATAATCCATTACAAAACCAAGCAATTCACACCCAAATTTCTCAAGATTAATATTGATTCTCCCCACATGCAAACCAAGAACATCATACACTATTTTCATGATTTTGAACAATAAATTTCAGCAAGAAAAATCAGCAAACAAAAGGGGTTAATAACTACCTCAAGCTCCAAACAAAGCGAAGCACAAAACCCACCAAGAATCCAAGCTTTCAAGATGAATTTTCCAACACTAGTAAAATAAAAATATGAAGAAAAGAGGGAGAGGGGGTTCAGCTAGGGCAGAGGAAAAAGCCCAAAAATTTTCTTTTTTAAAATGCAAAAATAACTCATTTCACTCTCAAACACAAAAGCCACCAACACCAAGCTTGAATCCAAGCAAGCACAACCCAAAATCAAGAGTTAGGAGGAGTTTAGAGAAGAAAGGGGGTTCAGCTATAGGGCTGTGAAAAATGCAGAAAATTAAATCTTTATTTTGCTAAAAATCCCTTTTATGAACCTTACTCCAAAATGGCAAAATTACTCATTTGCCCTTAAAGCCATAAAACACCCACATAAGTATTTCAAGGGTAAAATAATCACTTGCACACACAAATAAATTCAATTAATTTTCAGATTATTCCCACATAAATAAAATGCCAATAATTAATCCCAAAATTGTATTTCGGCCCTGAACCCAGTTCGGCCCGAAATACCCGATTGTGATTATACTGCGCCAACTTGTCAGAACACACTTGAAAAAGAACAACACAAGCATACTATATAATAATATAGTCCATAAGCACGTAAATAAATTAATATCACTGTTTTACCCTTCTCGGGTCAAAATTACTAAAATGCCCCCGGCTCACCTACGAGGTCTTAACATGTCATATCTCATATTAATTCACATATAATAAATTATATAATAATATAATTCCACAATAATACTCAATTAACTAGTTAGGATTTTGCTAATCCATTTTATTAATTCCAGGGTATTACAATGGCACTCTATCACTATAGGCCAAAATAGGAAGAACAATGAAGGAGGGTTTGAATTATTATAGAATGTGTCTCTCATATACTAGTTGTCAGAGAATGAAAACTAGATTTAAGTTTGATTGAAAAGTCTGCTGAAAATATTTTACCAGGATCTAGATTTACTAACAAGTATGTTTCATTAACATCCTAATATGAATTTCTAAAACAATGAAATAAACACATATATAGTTTAGGAAACCTTACATTGGTGCAACGGAATATAATGACTCCTTCCGTTCAGATCTCTAGCCCTTGATTCCTTTCTGTAGTAAAGCATTATCAAGATCTGAACCTGGATCTCTTTCTCTCCTTCCTTGAGCCCGATTCTCCTTCTTGTTGATTGGATTCTTCACAGTCTTCCACACTATGATTGAGATACCACTTGATGTGTGTGGACACTCACTCTATCACTCAAGGGAATGAAAATTATGAAGAAGAAGAAGAGATGATGTGGTTTCGGCCTAATAGAAAGAAGACTCGGAAAATTTTCTGAAAGTGAAATTTCATCAATCATTAAGTGTGAGTCATCACTATCTATTTATAAGCAACCACTAGGTTTAGGTTAGGAATTATTGGGCATTAAAATAATAGAAAAATTAAGTGTAAATTCCATCTATAGTGGTCGGCCATACAATGGGCCCCACTAGAGAATTTTTTCACTTTTGACAATTTTCCCTTATTTTCTCAAAAATGACACTTTTCCAATTCTAACCATTTAAATGCCAAAACTAATTATTTAATAATTAAAATTAATTATCAAATAAAATTGCCATTTAATATATTTATTAATTAGACATAATAAAGTCTTCCAATTAATAAATAAAACCTAGAATCTCTTTTCTTCACAATTAAGCCCTTGCTTAGTGAAAACTCATAAACTAGACATAGTCTAATTTTAGAATTATAATTGATTTAATTAAAATCAATTATCTGAGTCTTACAAGCAGTATGGTCTCAACTAGTATGGGGACCATGGGCCTATATATCCGAGCTTCCAATAAGCAGACCCAGAACTTACCAGGTAAATTCACTGACTTATTAATTCCTTGTTGCATCCACGCATAGAACTTGGAATTGCACTCTCAGTTATATAGAACGCTCTATATGTTCCACGATATAGATACACTATTAATTATCCATTGTTATAATCCAAATAATCAATGATCCTCTATAGATGATCTACATTGCATAGGGATAAAATTACCGTTACACCCTTTCAATGTATTTTATCCTTAAAACACTTGACCACCTATAAATGATATTTTAGTAAAATAACATAATCACTAAAATGAGATCTCAATCATTTATCTCTACTCGGCCAAGATCGAAGGAAATCATCGTTTCACTTCTAAATACCTATAGAAGCTATAGATTCCATATCTATGTTTAGCGCTCCCATTCAATTGTACTACCATGTTCCCAAAATGTACTATCACCCTGACCAAAAAGTAGGCTTAACTAACAAATCAAAGAACATGAATAACACTCTTGAGATTGAACCTAATCATATCAGGATTAAGATCATTTGATCCAAGATCAACTAGGTGATATTGTATTGAATAAATATTACTGTAAATTTATCATATCTAATCAAAGTTCAATATCGGTCCCTTCCAATGTATACTCCATACATCCGATACTGGTAAACTTTGCCAATACCCTGGAAAGAACATAACACTTATCCTAGGTGTAAGCATACCTAGCACTGATTATTATGCCAGTCTAAATCCAGTGAACTGAGAAATCAGGGAATTAAACTTTTAAACATATAATCATGATTATATTCCACTGTGCTGACAACACTATAATCATGAACAAATACATATGTTCTGGACCTAATAGAATTTATACATTAAACAATTATGAAATAAATCATATGAACCATGCAACATAAAATGTTATTTCTGATGTTTATTAATTAGTAAATCTGATTATATTGAAATAGATTTTATTTAGGACACAAAACCTAACAAAGTCAAGTTGACAAAGTGGATGCGATGAGAGCATCATGTTCTTTATATATTGTTTCAACTAAACCTTATGGCTGAATTATATGGATTGAAAAAGAATAAAATATTGAGCAAAAATCACTTCTAAGGCGGCCACAAAGTGAACCACTTTCTAGTTACAATTTTACCATTTTTTTCAACCACTTATTCTTCTTTCAATAATACCATAGTTTCCAATTTAATCCTATAAATGCCAAAACTATTTATTTAATAACTATAATTAATTATCATATAAAATTGTCATTTATATAATTTATTAATTAGACCATGCAAAATCTCTTAATTAATAAATTGACTCCAAAATCTCTTTTCTTCACAATTAAGCTCTTGCTTAGTGAAAATTCATAAATAAGACATAGTCTAATTTTAGAATTATAATTGATTGATTAAAATTAATTAACTGAGTCTGCAAGCAGTATTATATCAACTAGTGAGGGGACCATGAGCCTATATAACTGAGCTTTCAATAAGTAGATCTAGAATTCACCAAGTAAATTCTCTAACTTATTAATTCCGCCTTGCGCCACTATAGATTTAGAATTGAATAGCACTTTCAATTATATAGAACGCTCTATATGTACCACGAAATAGATACGATATGATTATCTATTGTTACAATCCTAATGGTCAAAGATCCTCTATAGATGATCTACATTGAATAGGGACAAATTTACCGTTCTACCCTTTAATGTATTTTATCCTCAAAACACTTAGCTACCTATAAATGATATTTCAATAAACTAATATAATAACTGAAATGAGATCTTAATCATTTATCTCTATTTAGCCAAGCTCTAAGAAAATCATTATTTCACTTCTAAATACTTATAGAAGCTATAGATTCCATGTCTATAATTAACGCTCTCACTCAATTGAACTACCATGTTCCCAAGATGTAAATATCCGCTAAAATTATTGGTTAGTATCCACGAACAACTTGAAGAACATAAATAATACAACTAAGCTGAACTTAACCATATCAAGATTAAGATCCATAGACCTATGATCAACCATTGATATTGACTTAGTTGAAATAAAGTGGTAAAATTATAACTAGAAAGTGGTCCTTAAGTGGCCAACCACTCTAGTGATTTTTGCCTAATATTTTATTCTTTTTTAATCCATGTAATTCAACCCTAAGCCCTAATTGAAACACTATAAAAGGAACATGATGCTCTCGTCTCATGCACTTGATTTTCAACTTGCCAAAATCTAGTTTTCATACTCTGACAACTAGTAGATGAGAGACACCTTCTATAGTGATTCAAACCCTCCTTCACTGTTTATCCAATTCGAGCCTATAGTTATAGAGTGCCATGCCCAGACATAGCAAGTCAAGTACTCAATCATAGTGAGTAAGATGGTTGTAACCAACCCGAAGGAGAGAAAGAGATCGAGGCTCAGATCTTGATAATACTCTGCGATAGATAGGGATGGCAATTATACCCGCGGGTACCCGCTCTAATGGGGGGGGGGGGGGGTACGGGGGTAGACTTTCGGGGGCGGGGGCGGGGGCGGGGGCGGGGGCGAGGGGCGAGTATGAGTTTAAAGATTCATACCCGAGTCGGAAACGGTACAAGGGCGGGGGAATAGATACCTGCCCCGAACGCGCCCCGATATGATATATGTATATATTTAAGTTTTAAAATTATAACTACTACATTTAAAATAATTTCATACTTTAGGTTTTTTATTGATTATACTCTTTTTTTTTTCTTTACTATACACACTGTTCCACTTAAGTCTATTGTTTTACTGAGTTTTTATGATTATTTTTTTTTAATTCACCTTGAGACATCATTTTTTTAAAAAAATATATATGTAATGGGTACCCGATGGGAATCCTTCCCTCTTCGGGTAATCCCCGCCCCGCCTCGCTTTAATTTAAATGGGTATTGGGGCGGGTATGGGGATGAATTTAACAAGCGGGTATGGGGCTGGGGGAGAAATCCCCGCACCCGCCCCGCCCCGCCCTGTTAGCAATAGAAAGCAACAAGGGTTAGAGATCTGAGCGAAATGAGTCATTATATTCTGCTGCAATCAATGTAAGGTTTTTTAAACTCTTAATGTTTAGTTTCATTGTTTTAGAGATATTCATATTTAGGATGTTAATCAACATACTTGTTAGTAAATCTAGATCCTCATAAAATATTCCCAACAACCCGGATCCAGACCCGGGACTCAGACCCTGACTTGGGACCTAGGGCCTAGGACTCAGACCTTAACTCGGACCCGAGACTCGGACTCAAACTCAGACCCCGATCCCGGACCCGGACCCGAGACCCGACCCGTAGTTAGTTTTGTGGTCGAGTGTATTGAAAATATATTATAATTTTACACAATCTATTAATACAAGTCAATACCAAACATAATATTGTATTAAATATACTAATACAATACAATTCAACACAATACAATGCACTGTACCAAACGAAGATAACTATGCTAAAACCCCATATTTAATACATAATACATTTGTAAAAATTGTAAAGAGGAAATTACACTCTATACCCTTTTTATATTGTCCTCCTTTATTTTTACCTTCTTTTTTAAAATCTATCATTTTTACCTCTTTTTTTAAACATTGTACCAATTTTGCCCCTGTCACTTCAAGATACTCTCCATGTGATTCTCTTATGTAAGGGTATTTTGGGTACAATACATATAAAAAGAGGTATGTTTCAAATAAATATAAAATTAGAGATAAATTTGATTAATTGATGAATAAAAGAGGCATTTTTCAACTTACCCCAATTGTAAATGTGTAATTCAAAGTTGTCTTTGCTTAAGCCCATTTTGTATTTATAAGAATAGCTCAAGCCCATATGTGAGGAATGCGTAATCCCGCCGGATTGCTTGGTTTGTTCTGTCCAAAGGTGAGAAGGTTGCCGCGACTGACACGTTTCTCAGGCCAAGAGAGGGAGCGAGAGCCGATTCAGCAGGCGAGGAATTGAAATTGATTAGGCTACTTTCTTCTTCTTCTTATCAACGCCCTTAAAAAACCCTAGCCATATATACAAGACTGTAATGGGCAACTTCTTCGACAAGGAACCGCCACCGCCAATGGTGCTCGTCCCTCCACTCTTTGATTTTCCTCCTCTCGCTGCACGTACCAGGTGACTTATCCTCATTCATCCACATTTTCAGTGATTTTGATGCTTTTGTTCAATTTGAACTCAACTTAGTGCTTCCTTGTATTACAGGATGGTTGAGTCGTCGTATAACTTGTTATTTGGGAAGCTTGCTTTGAAATGCCTCTTCGAGGATTATTTCGAAGAAGCTCAACATTTCAGGACAATGATAATGCTAAAGCCAATCGATGATCCCCATGTCGATTTGGTTGCTACTGTATCCTTTTTCTTCCATTTATTTACATCTTACATTTGATTATTATTAATGTTGTTTCGAATTAGTTCTTGTTGTTCCATAAATGTATATATAGACACGTGAATGGATAGATGAGAAAGCGAAAATTTCCCTGTATTCCTATTCTTTTCATGGCCATTGTGAATTCGTAAACAAAGTCTAAATGTTAATTCTTGTATTTGGAATGCGGGGATACTCCTTTTTTCTTCTTGTTTCCTTAATTGGGTTTAGGTTTCAGGTCCGTTGGATCACAAACCTGAGAAGAGTATTGTTGGCAATGCATTTTTCCGCTGGCAACGGTATTGTACAAGTAAAGTTATTTTGCAAATGAATTGCTTCTGTTATGTAGCTCTTTGAACGTTAAAATTGTATAGAACAAGTTCTTTATGATCCTTTTTTTCTTCTTGTTGTTTTGGTTTTGCAGGGATATTGATGACCCTCATACATTTGTTGACCTTTACGTGTCGAGCTCTGATCCGTAAGAAGCTCTTTTGTCAAAAAATGGTTTATTTAGGCTCACTTAAAACTGTATCTTTTGACATACTCCAATGTTTTCTTTCGATCAGGGTTTTGCAAATGAGATCATGCTTTTTTGACCCCAAACTTGGAATTGGAGGATTTGGCGTTTTCCCTTTGCTGATGAGGAAAAGGTGCAGCTATATCAGAATTGTTTTAGGCAAATTTGAGATTTTTATTTTGGTTTAGATTGAGTGTGCACACGTTACTTTTTTGTTGATGAAATGTTCCTATTTAGTGTAGAGTATCTTCTCAAGACTACGGTGTTGTGGGATTGAGATATGGTTCAAGAAACTTCTCGTTTGGAGCTACATGCATGCCTTTCTCCTGTATGTGACCTGAAATCAAATTTATGAGTTTCTTTTTCATTTACGTTTAATCTTTTAGTAATGGTCTTGGTTTTGTAGTGATACTATCTTATTTCTACCATCTTTCTTACTTCTAGAATGCCTTGAATTTTGTTTCCGTTTGCTTGTTTACTTCTATCCAAACATACTTGGTACCATAAGAACTGAACTCTTCATAATTGTCATACTTTGCAGTGAGAGATGAATTTCCAAAAAGCGCATGGCTGGTGAGTAAGGTGGGAAGGGTAATTGCTGGACTGCAGTATGAGCCCGACCGTAAGCTTTATTTTTTCCTTTTCCTTTTCTTTTTCTCTTTCTTTTTCCAACTCTAGTTCAAAGTATATAGGCTAATTCATGATGTGGTTCCTGGAGCTAAGATTTCTTATCTGTTGCCTTGCGCCATTGTGACTGAAAATTTATATTATTGTTTTTATCTGTCCTAAGTGTGATGCTATTCTATGTCCACTGTTGGGTTGGGCATAGATGTGTAAACTCAGCCCTGCAGTTTGCATTTGTAGGATTTAGATATCATTTTGGACATAAATAAATATATTGTGCTGTTCACACTTGTTGATGCCCACCCTTCCCCATGTTTTGCTCAGATGGAAGCAAAGATAGTGCAAAGTATCAAAATTTGAAGAATTGGAGTGGGGCGATTGGCTATGGAGCGGGATCAGGCAGTCCTCTAAGTCCATCATTCAATTTTTGTCTTGAACTCGCTAAAAGTTCCCAGGTTTTGTTCTATATTTTTTGACTTTATTCGTAGCATTCCCTTTTTCTCAACTGTTTGCCTTGTATTGCTTACCAATATAGATTTTCATGAAAAATCTATCCTTTGATGAGCTACTTTATACATATATATATTTTGTTTGCCTTCTAATACATGGATAGTTAATTGAAATAAAATCAAATCTTATGAATTGTGAGGAATATGAACTAGATGAACAAGGCGTCTCATGCCTGAATTTTATTCGCAGTTTATTGCATCATTCTATCAACACGTTGTAGTCCAAAGACGGGTATCTCTTTTCCTCTCTCTCTTGATGATTCATGGCTCATTGTACTTTTATCTTAATTTCAATTTTGTCTTTATTATGTATGATTGTTTTAAATTTTGTGTCATTATCATTCTTCCACCTTAATTGTCTTGCTTTATTATTCTAGGATATAACAAGCTCTGAACTGCTTTAACTAAACAGGTGAAGAACCCTCTTGAAGAAAGTGAAGTTGTTGGAATTACAAACTATATAGATTTCGGTTTTGAACTGCAGACAAGGTATTCTATTCCTTCTGATATCCTTTTCCTTTATTTGTTTGGTTTGTATCATGCCCTTTTTTCCTATTTGAAGCATTGATGGTGAAGAAACATCAATGATGCACGATTCTACCTTTCAAATTGGTGCATCTTGGCAAGCCAATAAAAACTTCCTGCTGAAGGTATTATTATTCTGTTCTGATGCTTTTGTTCACGATGATAACATGCTCAGCTGACATCAAAAATTACGTATGCAGGGAAAGGTGGGTCCTCTCAGTTCATCTGGGACATGTGCATTCAAATCATGGTGGAAACCTTCTTTCACATTGAGTATTTCAGGTACCTCTTGTTGGTAAAACCTGTACATAATGTAATCACTCTTGAATATTTAAATCTCTACATGCTTACAGTTACTATAGATCTAGATATACTCGCGTACAAAATTCACACTACAAGCCAAAAAAGTGTTTCTCTTAAAGGTGACTTTATATTGTACTGGTTGATTAGTAATGGCTTGGAAATTGCTACTATCAAGGACTATCCAGCGGAAATGTTGTCTCTTGTTTTCTTCTTGTTCCCACAGAAAATAATAAAAGGAATTCTAGGTATATGATTAGCTTGATGGTAAGCTGTGAAAATCTGAGATAACATGGTGAAGTCACTCCAAGAACACATTGATTATATCATATAAATATTGTTCGATGTTCTATGACGTAAAGAAAGTAATTAGTTGCTGTCCTGATCCAAGTCTGCAACAAGTATCAATTGAGATCATTGTCTTGCAGCTACAAGAGACCACACTGTTGGAAACACGGCTTACGGTTTTGGTTTACGTGTTGAGCACCTCAGGGAAGCCAGGTAAGCTGATGCATTGCTCATAATTTCCTTACCCAATCTATTTGATATGACGGCAACTGAGGGAGGAGGATACATGAATTTGTACTCATGATCACTAGTCCATATATTATCATTCATTGCTGATATGAATGGCTTAACCTTACACTAAACTATTTTCATGTGTTTCGCAGCTACCAAAGAGCTGATCCTAATTTTGTGATGCTGACACCAAATAAAGAACACCTTGCAGAAGGCATAGTTTGGAAAATTGGCAAAAGACCAATGCTTGAATCAGATGTAAATGCTGGAAACTTTGATGCTGTTCCAAGGGAGCTAAGACCCTTGGGAAATGTATTGTAAATAGTCTTTGCACCTGGAATCTTGTCAAACCTTTTCCTCAATTTGGTTGGCTAAAGTAATGGGTTTCATAATTAGTGAGCCCTCTTGCGCGTACAGACGTTACTACTAGGGACGCCTAGCTTCATCCTCTTCTTCTAACCACAGGGATTACAATACTAAACTCGAGGGCCCAACTACGACTTAAAAGGACTTGTTATATACCCACTTTTATTAACACCAAAAATAATGTCTTGTGCAGTAGTGACACAATAAATTTTTGATGTCACCCCGAGAATCCTAAATGCACGGTTTTGTGTAGTAGTTACATATAATGTATCTCTCTCTATACTGGGATTTGAACTCTAGCATTAAGAAATGAAGACCACAATCGTAGACAAAATCAGGTTTGTACTTCTTCATACATTCACTAAACTTAATTTACTGCTCCATTCCAGTACTTGTTTTGATATAACAAAGCACAATTTTGGAAAAATATTCTATAAACCAGTCGAATATACAAAAAACTAATGTAATTAAATAGTATTTTTTTAACAATGAATTAATTTCACCATAATCACATACACCATACATCACTTTATATTAAGTAAAATGATAGAAAAACGACAGAAAGGAAACAAAACTGAATCAACTGGACAGAGAAAGCAAGGAAGAGGAATAAAAAAAAAATGATTAAATATGCTCAAATGCAAAGTATTGCTTAGCTCAAAACTAAAATACATTATACATACCTTTTAGCTTAGCTTATTTGATGGAGTTTGATATTTTGAATTTTTAGCTAAATTTTACATATATAACTAAAATAGTTATTTCTCTCAAAAAAAAAAAAAAAACTAAAATAGTTATATATAGAGAAGCGCATACATTTTCAAAGATTATATTGTATGGACACTAAAAGATCATCAACGACAATGTTGTATGCTAAGCAAAAACTGTGAAGAATGAGAGTGAAACATAAACAATGAACACTATTTTTATATTACTTCACCCCTTCCCCGCTCCCCCCTTTCCAACTTTATTAATAATAGAGTTACGTCTACTAGAATTTTTATTAATCAAACAACACTGAGAGTAGTGTTGTCTGCCAAGAGCGTTACAAGGCTGACCTAGAGAATAAAGTCTTAAGTCAAAAAGAGAGAGCTTGAGAACTCATATTCTAGAGAGAAAAGCTCCTAGCCTAAACAAAGAAGCTTTGAAGTGAGAATGATAATGTAAAGTAAAGAAAATGAACTTGAAGGGTCTCCTATTTTTAGGAATGGAGATCTCTTAAAATAATAAAATATTATAAATGTCAGTAATATGTTGGGAAGATTCTTTCTGAGTTGATCTAAGACCATTGAGTGATGCCATGTCTCAAATGTAGGGTTGATATTCCTCATCATGACTTCGGATGATGATTATCGATCTAGGAGATTGCATCTAGACCATTGGATCATTTATTAATACAAAAATCGTATTTTGAGTTGTGAGCCAATTTTTGATAGGAAATAAGAAAAATTCGATATTATTGTGATACATGCATTTAAAGAGTTTTGAAAGGGCTTTACAACACACTTAGGTGGCGTTTGGTTGGAGGTAATGAAATGGAATAGAATGGAAAGGAAACAATTTTCATTCCATTTCTTTGTTTGGTTGCATTTTAAAGTATTAGAATGACATTCCAATAGAATGCTATTTCCACCATTTTGGTGGAATGGCTATTCCATTTTAAAAAGAAAAAAATGACCATTCCAATGTAACAAGAAAAAAAATTTAATGATTTTTTTATCAATTTTTTTTATGCATTTTAAATTATATTCCATTCCATTCTTATTCCTATTCCTATTCTCATTCCTATTCCTATATTTTTATTCCTCCCAACCAAACGCCTCCTTAGAATCATGTCAATCCAAGTCGCAACGAATGAGATGGCCAAAACACTGGGAGCTGATCTAATACTAGCACCCAAATTAACGTCTTAACGCTTAAGTTGACATTAGATGTCAACTTGTACACATATAACTCCGTTAAGCTTGTTCTTAGCATATTTTGAGATGCCAAGGTGATATTGGTGCATCATCAAGCTAATTTTATGACTTGCTTATGATATTTTGGAGAAAAATGTGATTGACGCTCTTGGTGATCTAAAGCTCGATTGTGCACCAGGTGACGATCGGAGGCCACCTGGGCGCAAGTATGTCACCCCCTCAAATTCATGGGATTGTCACTCCCAAACCTTGAATTTTAATTTTTACCCTAATTTAATTATTTTTTTCTAATTAAACAAAATTAAAAAAAATCCAAATAAATATATTGTTGACCTTATTTTTGGTCAACGACACAGAGTTAATAAAGTGACAATTTAAGTTTTTGAATAATTATAATAATAATAATAATATTGAAGAACAATAAATGACAATGACACTGAGATTTATAGAGCTTTGGTCCCAGATTTGGTAATGACTAATGATCTACTCTCCTTTTATTAGTATTTATTTGAGAAATCAAGATCACAAGAACAAGGTCAAGTGAGCTTTTTGACATCTCTCATGTAAGGATTACAAGTAATTTTAGTAGAGCAATGACTCTCTTAGGAAATTAAAATTCAGACCCTGAATAGTGAAAATAACCCACTATTTATAGGGATGAAGGTGTGAGATAATTACATTTAATTACAGAATAAATAATTAAAGATTGATTGAGTTAATTCAACAGTTTCCTCAACTCTCCTTAACTCTCTCAATCCCACTCTTCTAGTTCTAGGCATCCAAATTGACCTATTCTTTAGGGATTGGGCATTAAGAGGAATCAAGAGCTCATCTTCGCCATATCACTAGTCGGTCGATCTGTTCAAGATGTCACCTTATGAGATTACAATGACGTATCTTCCTGATTCAAGCTGGTCGAACGTCTTTGGCCGAATGAGACTATTCATCGATTAACAACTATGATAGGATGATTTGGATTTTCTCTAACTGATTCAACAATTCTAACATAGTACGTTGTACTTCTTTATCTTCCATTTAATTCGTTCAACTTTTAGGTCGTTATACTCCGACTAACTATATAAATGAATGCCACGTGTCACTCTCCCTAATTTCACATCACTTGGAGAATTTTCGGGATAACTTTTACCTCTAAGTCTGTGTAGGAACGTCGGGATGTACGGGGACTTCTCAGCTTTAGTCGTTGCACAACTAATCAAGATGTGGAGGCTCCCATGTGGTCCGCCGTACAGAGTATCATACCTACCTAAAGCAAATCCTCCTCATGTCCTTTCAAATCTCATGCCATAATGAATTTTACTCTGAAAATCGTGCATTGGGAGAAATGATGAGGCTTTTGGACTTTTTTGGGAAAAATAATCATTTCTAATTTATTTCCTCAAATACTCTTCTCATACTACTATAAATACTCCAAAATGTCTTCTTTTCAAAATTGGCACTTTTAAATTTCTAGAGTAAAAGAGAGAAACGTTCTACAAGTTCTTGAAGATTTTTCTTGGATCATTCGTTGCATGTACCAAATTTTTGAAGTTTTCTTCTTCCTAATGCCAACCCAAAAAATGAGCAAGTCTCTTTTCTCTCTTTTACATGATTTTTTTACAAATTTCTATATACGTGCTCTGTTGGAATCTTTTTTGGAATGAATGTTCATCGTTCTCGTTCGTCTGAATTTTTGATTTATTATGTTGATTGATCATAAATTAGTCAATGTCATCTGTTAAAAGTTGATTCCGTTTGAATTCTTTGCATGCTTTGCATTTTTAATCACTATGTCCCAATTTAGGGTATTTTTAGCTTTTTCAAAACTAAAAAAAATCCCTTTTCCTCAAAAATTTCACCAAAAAGATGAAACTTTTTGAGCCAAATTCATGTTTCCTCTCTGGTCGGAGTATTGGGAGTGTTTTTCTTGGAAAGACATTTTTCAAGCTATTCGGTGTTTCACCTTTCTATCCTTCCTATTTTGTAGATGAACTCAACTAAATTTTGGGAAGGTTCTTCGGATAAACAACGACGTGCTCGATTTTCTCTTTGAGGATCATTCAACACTCTGAGTAGCTAGCTCATCCTTATCTTCGAGTGAGCCTTTGATTTCTTCTGAATCTTCTGAGCACGAATTTATTGGGATTTTATGCCCTAAATAAAACTCATTTCAATATAATCTTATCAATAGAAGATTAGAAATTATTTAGATTTATATGTAGTTTTTATGATTCTGGTTTTAATATACAAATTCTATTGAATCCTAAACATATTGTCGTTCATGATTATAATGTTGTCTACACAGTTGAAAATAATCATGACCATATGTTTCAAACCATTTAGTCTTATAATTTATCAGTGTATTGTATTTACACTGACGTGATAATCAATGATAAAGTTTAATTACACAGTGATATGTGGAATGTCTTTTCTAGGATATTAGCAAAGTATACTAGTGTCAGATGTATTGGCTATACATCAAACTAGACTGATATTGACAGTGGAAAAGATATCATAAACTTACCGTAGTATTTTTTTTAAGTCAATGTCACTTAGTTGATCTTAGATCAAAAGATCTTAATCCTGAAATGATTAGGTTTTGGCTTAAATGTATTACATGTGTGTCTTTGACTTGTTCGTTAGAGTTGACCATTTGGATCGGCCCAATACTTACATCTTAGAAACACGGTAATGCAGTTGAGTGGGAGCGTTAATTATAGATCTTAATCCTAAAATGATTATGTTTTGACTTAAATGTATTACATGTGTTCTTTGACTTGTTCGTTAGAGTTGACCATTTGGATCAGCCCAATACTTACATCTTAGGAACATGGTAGTGCTGTGAGTGGGAGTGTTAATTATAGATATAGAAACTATAGCTTTTATAACTAGTTAGAAGTTGAAACTCTGGGTTTTCCGTTTCCTGTAGAAAATGGCAGATTGTTTGGAATTACGGTCTACTATTTCCCTGCTAAGAAACCCCAAAAATGGCTTGCCATTTTCCAAACAGCTTACCATTTTCAGTATTATTTAGAACCCCCATTTTTCATGTTTTCTCGATATTTAGGGTATTGATACTCTAGTGATCGATAAGGAAACTTACGGTGATGAATTAAGGACCTAGAATGAGTTAGGGCAAGTGATTAATCGTTCTTTTTGTTGTTGTGACATAAGGTGCAGGATTGTTGATCTTTGTCCATTCAAGTCAACCAACACATCTGAATCAAAACTCGAGGTAAGAAAAATACTTTTGTGCCACATAACATGTCAAGATACAATCATGATCGTTTGTGAATTAGTTGGTCATGCAAGCAACGAAACGGTCATTACCGTTATGAAAGTAACGAGATGCACGATCATTACCGTTATGAAAGCAAAGAGACGTTCATTACCATTATGAAACCAAAAAGATGGTCATTACTGTTATGAAACTAAAGAGACGGTCAATACCGTTATGAAAGTGAAGAAGCGGTCATGGCGGCTAAGAAGAGTCATGATTCTAAACTGAAACTGTTGTTAGGTTTTACTACTTGCTGGTTATCTCATTAGATAACGATAGTGACATGTCAGAGATATTGGTGGCTAGGTATTCGAGCTGTCTGGTTTGACAACGACAATAATATTTGAATACCAATTTAGGTATCAAGAATGTTTTATTAGATTACATCTAGAACGTTTATCCTATGTATTGATGTTTATGGTTTGTCTCATGAGGCAATTACTTGTTTATTATGAATTGTTGTTATACTTATGATAATTAGTACGTGCCTTACTCTTTTTTTAACTTGGATTGATTATCTATCTGATTTATGCTGTTAATTACTTTTCTTTCCGAGTCTCGCGACTCATGGGTGCTTTATGGTGCAGGTAAGGGCAAAGAGATACTAGAACAACCATAAGACGACAATCTTCTCCGACAAATGTACATTTTGACTTATCTGACATGTATGATTGAGTTGTTAGGAGTTGTTTTGGATTGTACCTGATGTGTATCTTGACTTATTGTTGTATATAGCATTTTTTTTGTAAAACTTTTATAACAGGAGATTCCCGAAATAAATTTTTGGCAATGTCATCATGTTCATTGCTATGATTTATTTTAGTGAAGTTTTTATTATTATCACAAATTTTATTAAAAAGTTAATCTACTATGACAAAACTACGTTTCAAAAGCATACACGTGGTGTCGTTATAGATTAGAGCATACACTGCTAAAGTAAATTGCGAGCAACACAACGAAGGAAGGCTTCTCGATATGATATCTGTCTATTAGATTAAGCCAAATGACGGTTACTGGGCAGTTATGCACATTTTCCCACATGTTGTAATTATTTGAAACATGAGAATTGACTACGATTCATGAGCAGTTATTAAGATAAATCTAAAGAAAATAACTGCCATATGAGAAATTCTATAAATAGGCGAAAAGACCACTAAGGGACGACAAGATGATCAAGAGAAGACCCTGAGGAAAACTCATCCTTTATTCTTGAATTCTATACTCTATAACACAAAACACCTAGAAATAAAAAAGACTCGTGAATTATGTAGATTTAACTACAAAAATTACGTAAATATCTTGTGTCAATTATTTTATTATTTATTATTCATTTAAAGCTTTATTAACGTTAGTTTTTTATTTCATAAAGAAGATCTTATTTATTATTAACGAAATTCTGAAGTAACAGTTAGCAATACTCTCTAAAATTTATTTAATTAAATTATATGTGGCTCGATACTTAATTGCATCAATAACGATATTGACACGCAGGAGGGTGCTAGACACCACTAATACCCTTTTAGTATTTCTCTTTAAAAAAATCTCTCCAATATTGTTCTTAATTTTGTGCTAAATTTGACACAAAATATAATATTGTGCTAAATTTAATACACAATAACTATATATTTCTTAATTATAATTTTACCATTGATTTTTAATTATAAGCTTTAATACATATTTTTTCACTACAATAATGTTATGAATTATTTTTTAAATATTTAATTTATTTATAATTATTAATTAATAACATTTTATTTTTGTTATTATTTGTATTTAAATGTTTCGATAGCAAATATTATTACAAATATAACATTTGTTTATTTTATGTTAAGTTTAGTATAATATTTAAATCTTTCATATTAAAGAAGGTCATATTACATTTATTAGTAACCCAAAATTTTATTGGGATTATTTCACAAATATACAAAAATTACAAAAAATTGATTATACGTAATTTTATTTATTTTTTTACTATTTTTATGGTTTTATTTACAAAAAATAGGGTCTTTTAAAACATTTTATATTATATTTTTATTAATTTATTGTTGATTTTTAGTTATTTATATGTTATATTTTTTGTTATTGTTTTAATATTGTTTAGATGCTATTTTTCTATTACTTTTAAAAATGTATATTTTCAACTTAAAAGAAATCTTTCAACTTAAAAATGTATTTTTTTTTTAAAAAAAATAATATTTTATGTAATTATTCCAATTTATTTTTCTATCTTTATTTATTTATTTTTCCAAAGTTATTTTGCTATATTTATTTGAATTGTAAATTACTCTTATATGAATATCCATCCTTTTTATTATAGTGTTTTTTTTGACATTGGAAATAAAAATAATTTTAAGAAAATGAGGAAAAAGGAGGCAAATATAAGAATAATTATATAATTCAATCCCTTTTGAGCATCTGTCCGGAAAAAAAGGAAAGACCAGAGATGGCTGCATATTCACTCATTTCTACGGTCTTCCACTCTTCTCCAACTTTCTCTTCACTTTCTCGCTCAACAAACAGGACCCCAACTCTCTACTTGTCTAAATCTTCATCTTCTTCTTCATCATCATCATCACCACCATCTTCCTCCTTCCGCAGAACTCCCATCTCTATCGTCTCTCTTCTCCGCCACAAGTCCCATCAAAATCAGACTCACCACATCACTCCACTTAATTCCTTCGAACCTTCTTCCCTCTCCAGACTACTCTCCTCCATTAAGCCCCTTTCAATTTCTCTCGATTCCTTCCTCGTTCTCTGTACCTCCCTAGCTTTGTCTTTTTCCCTCTGCATCGCCGATGTGGACCCGGCCTCCGCATTTGTGGTCACCACGCCGAGGAAGTTGCAGTCCGATGAGCTCGCCACAGTTCGTCTTTTTCAGGAGAACACACCTTCTGTCGTTTACATTACCAATCTTGCATCCAGGTTCGACTATGCTCAACTCTACTGTTTTTTTTTCCTGTGGGTTAGAGCTTATTTTTCTTTGAATTATTCGTGTGCCTGAGATGGTTTTCGTTTGATATCGATTTAGGCAGGACGTGTTTACACTCGATGTTTTGGAGGTTCCGCAGGGTTCTGGGTCGGGCTTTGTTTGGGATAAAGATGGTCACATTGTGACCAACTACCATGTGATCCGAGGTGCTTCTGATCTCAAGTGAGTTGGGTTTGAATTTGTTATGGTTGAAAATTGAAATGATTTCCTGTTGGGTTGAGTTGGTGAGCTACTATTCTTCGTTTGTTCTCTCGTCTCATAAGTAAGGACTGATATTTTTGCAGGGTTACTCTTGCTGACCAGACAACATACGATGCTAAAGTTGTTGGATTTGATCAAGACAAAGATGTTGCTGTGATACACGTTGATGCACCTAGAGAAAAATTGAGACCTATTCCGGTTGGCATGTCAGCAGATTTGCTTGTCGGTCAGAAAGTCTTTGCTATTGGCAATCCTGTAAGTAAATGGTTTTACTTTCTAATCCCAAGTGGCTATGTCTTACGTTCCTTAAATAAATACATTACTTGTTGGATCAATCTGCATGAGTACGACCAATGATTTTGTTATTTTACATGGATGGTCCAAGTTAACCAACCCTTGTTTATTCTGTTATGTGTTTTGGCAGTTTGGACTTGACCATACTCTTACTACTGGTGTTATTAGGTAAAAGATTCATGGACCTCTGTTTCATGTTTTTTTTTTTTTTGTCTAATTCACTACGGCTGTCCTCATTTGGCTTGTTATTAAGTCTTTTTAGTGAAACATTGCTTTCTTCTTTTGGCAAATTAACTTCAGAGCAATCTACGTTTTAGTTTCTACATTGACAAATACAATTTGAAAGAAGCTTAGTGCAAAGATAAAAGAAGCTCACTTTGGTAATTTTACGATTTAAGGTTGTCAATTGGAAATTTGCTGATTGGCATGTAACACTCTCTAGACGTACACTGAAGTAGAAGAAGAAAAAGATGTAGGTTTCATATAAATCATGGTGACTTGCTATTAAAACTAATTTCTTTATAAAGTGAAAGAGCTAAATTGATTACTCCGGATTTGTCCTTTAATGAAATGCAAGTAATTTATTGTAACACATAATCTTATGAGAATAATGGAGGGAATACAGCAAAGTTATTCCTAATACGTATTACAGATGTATTCTATGTGGATGTTTTATTTTTTTCCTTGTAAAGAATTATGATGCTGATGGATTCTTAAAATGCTTTTATTAGTGGGCTTCGTCGAGAAATCAGCTCTGCGGCTACAGGCCGTCCTATTCAAGATGTCATACAGACTGATGCTGCAATTAACCCCGGTAATAGTGGAGGGCCACTTTTAGACAGTTCTGGAAATCTTATCGGGATTAATACAGCTATATATTCTCCATCCGGTGCATCTTCTGGTGTCGGGTTTTCAATTCCAGTTGACACTGTGAGTAGCCTCTACATTCTAAACGTATGATATACTGATTTATGCTTCAGAGAAACTCATGCTTATTTCTACAAATATAGGTAAATGGTATAGTTGACCAACTTGTGAGGTTTGGTAAAGTTACAAGACCTATTTTGGGGATTAAGTTTGCACCAGATCAATCTGTGGAGCAGTTGGGGGTTAGTGGGGTGCTTGTTCTGGACGCTCCTGCCAGTGGTCCTGCTGGCAAAGCGGTAAATCTTTTTTTTTTTTTTTTTTTTTCTGTTTTGGGAACATTGGATTTTCTTCTTGAGAGTCCTTTGGTTAAAAGTTGTATTAAATTGACGATGTCAGTGGAGCTGATGAAGTGTGTTCTGCAGGGACTAAAACCAACTAAAAGGGATACCTATGGAAGACTCATATTGGGTGACATCATTACATCTGTGAACGGGCAAAAAGTATCTAGTGGCAGTGACTTGTATAGAGTTCTAGACCAATGTAAAGTGGGCGACAAGGTAAAGTTTCATTTGTGCTGACTTATATTAATTTACATTATCTTCTTCTAATGATAGTTTCAGAACAAAGTTGGAAAAATCTTTAGACAATTTCAATTCTGACTCCAAAAGTGTTTTGAGTGCATAAATGTCTTGTGCATTTTAAGATGTTTTAAGTCATTAACTAGTTGGTTGAGCAAGTCATACTGTCAAAGCATATCATGAATACCACGGATGATAAAACAACAACAGTTTATTCTTAATTCTTATATAATATTTGCTGATACCAATAGCATATAGTAGAATATACTTGCGTCTTTGGTTGGTCTGGAAAATGAGCCAGGCCTACCCTCTTATGCTTAGAAGTTGTTTAGATTTAAAAAGCTGCTTTTTAATACTGCATGTTGGTAAGTTGGATGTGGGTGTGGCAGTTTTTGTTACACAAGTAAATTTTGCCGGTAGCATAATTCATCTTTAACCATGCTGTAGACTAGAGGTGAATGGTGTTGTGTGGTCTGAGTTAATAAACGCATTGTACTCTATGTATACTTCTTTCCCAAACTTTCTCTTCTGTTTATTTATTTATTGTCAACTTTTGTAATGGCAAAAGGGGTAACTTTAAATGATTAAATTGACTACTAAAACTCCAAATCTTACCCTCATCAGTCCTCGTTAAACTTATTTAGGCATGTTTGTTGGTTCTCAGATATCTGTGGAGGTGTTGCGTGGTGACCACAAGGAGAAAATCCCTGTAGTACTGGAGCCTAAGCCAGATGAGTCGTAACATATTGATTGGACACTGGATTTATAATACACCTCAAAAATGAGAGATGCATTAATCCTCACTGAAAATGGTTCTTGTACATATTTTTATTTATTTTTGTGTACATACTAACACTATCAAGTTCAATTGTCATTGCATGCCAACATTATCATGACATTTGCTTTGGAAACAGCCTATATTTTCATACTTTTGTTTAGACTCCTTATATTTTATTGTTTAGCACTTGGATAATTTTTATAGTGAAACGACAATCTTAATTTCTAACTAGGGCATGATAATAACAAAGACATTGGTATTGGTTAAATTAGATAAAATGGGAAAAAGCAACACTTTCCTCTTATATTTCAGCTTGTATAAGTACTTGTGACCAAATATAGCTCAATCCTGAAAAGAAAAGATAAGATACTTTTACTTTTAGTATGAACCAAACCAGTATTAAGATGTTAATTTTTACAATTTGTTAAAGGAGTCCGCTCTCTTTCCTAAAGTCTTGGATTTGTTGCTTTTAATCAACAAATCTTTATTGTACTATTTTCTAGTCAAAATAATGTATACACGGGTAATAATTAGCTCTTTTTGTTTTTTTTTTTATCTGTATATTTTAATTTTATATACTTATTACAACCATTATATATACATATCTTCTGATAATAAAATGATATATTTTCACGTTATATCTTTTATCCACATGTTATCAGAGCAATAATTTTTCTATTATCTTTTATCCACATGTTATCAAAGCAAGGGTTTTTCTCTTGTTCTTCATCATTGTCAGATAATAATAGCAACTCTACTTTCCCATCATTATCATCTCCATAATCATTCACTTGAATCAAACAAGACACAATTGCTAATCATGAGATTATTATAGATTATAGAATTAAGCAATCAGAATGACACTTTGAGCAAAACGCAAACTTGGTCTTGTTAATGGATCCTTGCCCATTGTTAAACAAAAAAATTCATAATTTTTGGGAACTTATATGTCAAATTTATATATATTTAATATAGTATTTAAGTATTTTCTGGAATTATTTCTTAAAACCCAAACCAAGATTCACTTAAATCAATTAGTCGTCAAACTAATTTAACTGTCAAAAGGAAGTATTTTATGTCTGTTGACTTATATATAAATATATATAGAGAAAGTTGGGATTGACAAATTGTATTGAGCAACATTGACGATTATGTTGGTTTGAGTTAGTGAGTTAATAAGTTTTGAGAGATTACACCATGAAAGACTTGTTGTGATTATTTCCTTGTAGCTCCTCTCTCTCTCAGACTTGTTGTGATTATGTTGGTTTGGGTTAGATTGATATCTCTTATTCTCAATCAATAAAGAAGGGTGGTAATGCTTTCAAACTTGACTAGGACTAAGTTCACATTGAACTTAGGATCTGAAAGTATAATTCTCGTGGGTTATTGTATTTCCAAGCCATTTAGTTTCAACTGTGTGTTTTATATTTCTGGTTTGATATGTGTATGATGATTTGTTTATTTTTATTTAATTTTTAATTGTTTAAGTGTGATCTTGAAGCTAGAATCACATATATTAATTCCTACAAATCAGAGCTAGGTTCTTTAATCACCAAGGGAAATTCAAGATCACTTGCTTCCGCACCAAGAACTCATTAAGAATTTATCAAGGAATTTTTCAAGAGCACAGATTGAAGGAAGATTTCAATGGCTATGTTCGAACTAGAGAAGATTGATGGTTCAACTAATTTCGCACTATGACAAGAGAGTTTGAAGGGTATACTCATGCACCAGAAGGTGGCAAAGGTACTCAGAGATGAAAAGTTACTGGCTGAGAGTAAGCCAGAGAAAATCACAGAAATGGAGGAGATGGCTGTTAGTTTTTATGGTCCATATCAGAGTTAGAAAAGCGAAAGCAGATTTGATAAAAATAGTTTTTTTATCCAATATGAACCATAAGCCCAAGGATCTCATCATAATGTATATAGATTAAATCTAGAGTAATGAAAAGAAAACAATACCTCTTGAAGCCTATAAGGGTATTCTTGCTATCTTTTAGTACAATTAACGATCATCTAATCCAATTTTGTTGAAGAATTCACACTTTAATCTTCCAAGCCAACCTCAACACCCAGGAATAGAGTGAGTTATTATATCTTATTTGGATGGATTAATTTAGGTATTACAGTGTGTATTCAACTCATGTAACACTGTAACTGAGACAGGGTTGTTCAGCCTCACACACCTGTTATGGTGTAAGAGAGAGAGAGAGAGAGAGAGAGAGAGAGAGAGAGAGAGAGAGAGAGAGAGAGAGAGAGAGAGAGAGAGAGAGAGAGAGAGAGAGAGAGAGAGAGAGAGAGAGAGAGAGAGAGAGAGAGAGAGAGAGAGAGCTCTGCTTATTGAGGTTCTTAATTTATGATGCTATATATCCTATATATAATGTTATAAATAAAGCCTTTTAATTATTTGTTGTTTCTGGTTGTTAATTTATTATCTTATATATCCTACATATAGTGATATAAATAAACCCTTTTAATCTTTTATTTAAAATAAAAAGAAAATATCTTATTTGATTTGAATTCAAAATTCAAATTCAAATGTAAATATCTAATAACTGAATAACAAATATCAGCTAGATCTTTTATTTTAATTATTATCTTTTTAATTAAATAATTATCTAATAATTTATTTAATTAATAATTAAAATATAATTAGCTTAATTTAATTTAAATCATTTTAACCAATAAAATAATTAAACCAAACTAATTATGGACCTATATATGTCACCCTGCACATGTGGGCTAGGCCTACATGTTTGGGTCATATTTTAACCATCCACTGAAGCAAGTGCTTTAGAAACTAGAGTCATCAAGATGATTGTTGAAATGGGTGATGGAGCTGAGTCAGTTTGACATCTCTTACCACCTGCAAGTCCCAATAAAGGGCCAAGCCCTAAAAAATTTCATAGGTGAGTGCACTGGGATAACTAAGTCTCTGGAAAAAAGTTATCTACCAACATCCGTATGGAAATTTTTTTTGGAAGGAGCATCCAGTGAAAATGGATCTGGAGGTGAAATCATCCTGTTATCTCCTCAAGGACACCAATTAAAAAGTTCCTTACCTTCAAATTTGAAGCATCCAACAATGAGGTAGAGCACGAATCTTTCTTAGCCAGACAAAGGCTAGCTCGAGAAGTGGGAGCTGTGAATATCAAAATGCACATTGATTCTCAACTAATGGTGAACCAAATCTTTGGGGAATACTAGGCTCAAGGAGAGAAGATAATGGTGTATGTCACCAAGGCCCGAGAATAATTACATCATTTTAAGAGGTATCATATGAGGTAAGTTTGTAGGGCGCACAATACTTATAAACACATTGCAAAAATTGGCCATAAGTAAAGGAATGAAAACCCTAGGGTTCTTCGACATTGACTCCTTATCTGCACCTATTGGTTTTATGGTACTAAATTAGGTATGCAACGAAAGCGTTCATATTATTTGATTATCATTGTACCATACCTCAATGGATCTCCAGATATGCATACATTAAATCAAAGCATAAAATAGAAGATAAGAATATATATCTTTTGATGACTATCAGGGATATACATTAAATCAAAGCATAAAATATAAGATAAGAATATATACCTCTTCATGACTATCAAGGTATCCTTAAAACTTCTCATATGCTGTATCATTTTGGTTGATTAGAATTCACATCGTAGTCTTCCAAATCAATCCATCACACACAAGAAATAATGTGGGCTATTAGGATAAAGTATATAATTTGTTCTTGTTGAATTCTCAACACATGAGCAAGAACTATTTGAGAGAGAAAATAATTTTTTTTCTCCTTGGGTATTTTGAAAATAGCTATTGAAAATTATTATTTTTATTTCTCAAATTAGGCTTCTATTTATAGTAGTTAAATGCCTATTATTTTAATCATTTAAATAATATCTATAACTGAATTCGATTACTGATATTTATGAAGAAATCTCTCAACCACTTGAGAGAATATATTAACTACTTTAAAATATCTTAAACCACTTTTAAAATTAAAATATTTATCTGATTATATTAATTAAACTAAAAAGACAAAGCTCATGGGGAGATAGGCACCTACCTTGTCTTATTTAGGACAAGGATAGTATCTTTTGTCCAAACAACTTTTGTCTCAACAAATATTGTCTTCACAAATTTTGGCATTTCCTTATTTAATTAATTTGAAAAATTATTTATTTATTTCAAAAATAAATAATTACTATTTTTCCAATTCAAAATAAACTTTTCGAACAACATTATACGACTTTTTATCTCTTCCCTTTATAGTATTTAAAGGTGGCGGTTCGGGGACCATGAACCTATAATTCTAAGCTTCAATAAACTAGATTATTTATTGAGTCTCATCAACCAAATAATCTTTGTTTATTAATTCCATGATTACTCCACTATGAATATGAAATTGAACTCTTAGTAATTATAGAATTATATTTACTGAGTTTTAGTGAATTGTCCATTGATATAATCAATTCAAGTTATTAGCTCTCCATGTGTTGGTTCGTAATTAGTTTTGGTCAAATAACTATTTTATCATTCTAATTACTTCTTTATCTTTTAGTACCATTAATTCACTAGTGGAAGTACAATTTAGATCATCTAAATTTTTGCACAACTTTCCAATCTTAGAATTAACACTTAAAGGAAACCAACATTCGATCCGTTAGGAAAGTCAGGATTCCATAATTATAGATCAAGTTTCCAGCCATCCACATTATTAGATTTCCAAAACATAAGTTGTAAGAATCATCTTTTTTGAGAAACTTTAACGAGTAAATTAAAGAAACTAATAACATAAACAGGAGTTCATGATTACTCAAGATTTAGGCCGATATACTATTAATCATCATTATGATATGAATTAGGTCTTTAAGGACACATTAGATAAAGAAAATTTTATTCATATTGGTCCTTGTCGTATATAATCTCTATTATATACAACACCTTCACTTAAATGTCATCCTACATCAGTAATCTGAACTGAGATTACTTACACTAAAGAACGAGCATCAGTGAATCGTAATAGCAACCATTGATTAAAGATTCTATAATTTTAATAAGTTACTGACTGTTTTATTCATAACTAAGTGATCTTAATTTTTTATATAGCTAAAAGTCACAACCTCATATATGAATAAGGATTTTTTTGATATTTATATGTAAATTATTCAATAATAAATATTAATAATTTAATATTCAATCATATATCAAAATATTCAACTCTTTATTAATAATCAGAAATATATTTATAGGCTTTCCAAGTAAAAACCCTAAATCTCCCACTTGCCCTAAAAGCAAACTATGCATCTCCCTTAATCCCATATTAGTTATATGACCCATAAAAGACTTTGCTAGTAGCGTCTTTATGAATGGATCCGACAGGTTATGTTTTGATGCGATCTTCAAGACTGTCACATCACCTCTCTCTACTATATCCCTTAGTAGATGGTACTTCCTCTCAATGTGCTTGCCTCTCTTGTGGCTCCTTAGTTCCTTGGAGTCGGCCATCGCTCCACTGTTGTCACAGTAGAGCACCAATAGTTTTTTTTACTTCTGGAACTACTTCCAAAGCAGTGTAGAATTTCTTCAACCAAAATGCTTCCTTAGCTACTTTACAAGCTGCTATATATTCGGAATCTATGGTTGAATGTGCAATGCTCGTTTGCTTGATTCTTCTCCAGACTACAACTCCTCTACCAAGAGTAAATACTGACCCAGACGTAAATTTTTGACTATCTTTGTCTGATTGAAAATCAGAATCAGTATATCCAGTAGGATTTAACTCTCCAGCAGAATATAAAAGTATGATATCTCTTGTTCTCCAAAGATACTTTAGAATGTGCTTTACATTTATCCAATGTTCTAAACCTAGATTAGGTTGATAACGACTAACAATCCCTAAAATGTAGCATATGTCAGGCCTTCTACACAACATTGCATACATCAAGCTCCCAACTACTGATGCTGAAACAAATGAGAGAAAAAGGTTTTTTTTTTTATTTTTTTATTTTTTTATTTTTTTTTTATTTGTGATGATATATTTTAGTATATACAAAGGGTATATATAATACAATGTGAACACCTAGTAATTCTAGAGTAAATGAAAAATACAATAAATGTAAATTTACAACTAGCTTGATTTCCTACACTCTCCTTCAAGCTAGATATATGCTAACCATTCCTAATTTTGAACTTAGTTCCCTAAAATTAGCACGATGGAGAGCTTTGGTTAAGATATCAACGACTTGTTGTCTCGAGGGAATATGCTTCAAGGTGATGATCTTGTTTTCAATCTTTTCACTGATGAAGTGACGATCAATTTCAACATGTTTGGTCCAATCATGATGAACTGGATTCTTTGCTATTGCTATGGCTGATTGATTTTCACAGAGAACATCTATTGGGCCTTCAAGTTTGATTTTAAGTTCATCGAGAAGACGTTTCAGCCACATTCCTTCACAAATTTCATGTGCTAAGGCACAAAATTATGCTTCTGCACTGCTGTGAGCTACCATTTGTTGCTTCTTGCTTCACCAAGATACGAGATTTCCCCAAACGTAGGAATAGTACCTAGAAGTGGATCTTTGGTTAGTGAGAGAACCAGCCCAATCAGCATCTGTGTATATTTTAAGATCTTTGTTGAGAGTTTTCTTGAACAATAACCCTTTTCTTGGTGTTCCTTTGAGGTACCTAAAAATCTGGTAGACGACATCCATGTGTTCCTCAAAGGAATTATTGAGAAATTGGCTAACAACACTCATAGCGAAGCTTATGTCAGGCCAAGTGCGAGTTAGGTATATTAGTTTTCCCACAAGACGTTGATACCTTCCTCGATAAACTTTTGTTCCATCTGTCTGTACTTCAAGTTTGGTATTAGGGTCCATCAGAGTTTCACTTGGCTTGCATCCGATCATCCCAGTTTCCTATAAGAGATCAATGACATATTTCCACTGAGTGACTGAGATACCTTGGCTGGATCTTGCAACTTCCATCCCCAGAAAATATCTTAATTGGCCTAGATCTTTAATCTCAAATTTGCTGGAGAAAAGCTGCTTGAGATGATAAATTTCTTCCACGAAATTATCTGTAAACACAATATCATCGACATAAACAATCAATGTTGTTAATATTCTACCAACTGAGTGTTTTTTAAACAAAGTATGATCTGATTGGCACTTGGTATAACCATCTCCTTTCAACACTTTTGTAAACCTGTCAAACCAGGCTCGAAGGGATTGCTTGAGGCTATAGAGAGATTCTTTTAGTTTGCACACTTTTCCCTTTGAGAATCGGTCCTCAAATCTTGGAGGAATGTCCATGTATACTTCTTCCACAAGGTTGTCGTTAAGAAACACATGCTTTACGTCAAGCTAGAATAAAGGCCATTCATTGTTAATAGCAATAGATAAGAGAACTCGGATGGTGTTCAACTTAGCAACATGAGAAAATATCTCTTGGTAATCAATGCCATATGATTGGGTGAATCCTTTAGCCATTAAACAGGCTTTGAATCTTTCAATGCTCCCATCAGCCTTATACTTGACCAATAATATCCATTTACAACTAACTGTGTGTTTGCCATTAGGCAGATCTGTGATGATCCATGTTGTATTCTTTTCAAGTGCTTTTATTTCCTCCATTATGGCAGCATTCCAATTGGGATCCTATAGAGCTTCTTGAACTGAATTTGGAATCTAAACTTGATCCAGAGTGGTGATAAAAGCTCTATAGGTAGAAGATAAGCTTGAGTAACTCAAATAGTTATGAAAGGGATGCTGAGTGCAAGAGCGAACACCTTTCTTGAGAGTAATGGGAATGCTTAGATCGTCAAGCACATCTTTTTCCACAATGGGTTTAGCTCGAGCATCTTCCAGTGTTTGTTCAAGAATGAATGGAATTGGATTATATTCATGACTTTGCTGGGTTTGAGTGGTAGCTTGTTCAATGTTGGCTAGATTCTTCTTTTTGCTCAAGTAAACCTGGATTTCTTTGTTTAGGATGTGGACAAGAGTTTTTGGCTCATGTGAATTGGTTGAATGGTTGAGTCGGTCCTCGTTGATGGGAACAAGACTTAAGGAAGGAATTTGATGAGGATTTCTTGGCTCATGTGATTTGACTGAATAGTTTGGAGTATGAGTAACAGACGGATGATGATTTTTTGAAGTAATGGTGTTGTTAGAAGAAAAATGAGGATTAGTGAGTGAAATAGGAGGATGCGTAGTTTTTGAAGCAATGGTGTTGTCAGAAGAAGAATGAGGATCAGTGAGTGAAACAGGATGATGAGTAGTTTTTTGTAGCAATGGTGTTGTCAAAAGAAGAATGAGGATCAGTGAGTGAAACAAGTCCCAATTTTCCCAATTTTGTAGTTCTTGATTATGATTCTCTCCCTAAACTGCAAATTTTGGATAATAAAACTGTTCCTCAAAGAAAGTGACATCCATGGAGTTGAACACTTTTTGTGAAACAGGATAGTAGCTTTTGTATCCTTTTTTATTAGATGAATAGCCAAGAAGGATACATTTCGTGGCTCGAGCATCAAGTTTGCTACGATATGAGGAGTGAACATGGACAAATGCAACACAACCAAAGACACGTAAGGGAATTTGAGACACAAGATGTGAGTGAGGATATGCTTTTAGGAAGATTTGCAGCGGAGTTTTGAATTTTAATACACGCGATGGTATTCTATTTATGAGATAGGTAGCTGTGAGAACTACTTCACCCCAAAATCTTTTTGGAACATGGGATGAAAAAGGTAAAGATGGGGCTACCTCTAGCAAATGACGATTTTTGTGTTCAGCCACACCATTTTGTTGTGGTGTGTCTACACAATAGCTTTGATGAACAATCCCATTGGATTGCAAATATGATACAAGTACAGAATTGAAGAAGTCATGAGCATTGTCGGTTTTTAACAATTGAATGTTTGTTTGGAATTGAGTTTGGACGCCGGACTATTGGGTTTTGCCGATCGGAGGTGGGACAAGCTCCCCAGGTCGGAGGTGAGAATAAAAAACTACTTTTAATTAATATTCTAGGATAAAGCCTCCAAACCCTAATTTTAACAAAGGAAGGAGTGAGAAAAATAATATGCTTGAGAAGCTTTAAATGCTCTGATACCATGAAGCAAATGAGAGAATTTTTTTTTTTTTTTTTTAATTTCTGATGATATATTTTAGTATATACAAAGGGTATATATAATATAATGTGAACACATAGTAATACTAGAGTAAATGAAAAATACAATAAATATAAATTTACAACTAATTTACAGCTAGCTTGATTTCCTACAGATGCATAAGGGTACTTTCTCATGTCCTCTTCCTCTTGAGGAGTCTTTGGACATTGATCCTTACATAGAGTAATTCAATGTCTAGACAATAACTGTCCTTTCTTGAAATTCTCCATTGAGAATCTTTTTAGCACCTTATCGATATAATTTACTTGAGAAAGTGTTAATGTTCTCTACTTTCTATCTCTATACATTTTGATCTCGAGAACATAGCTTGCTTCTACCAAAGCTTTTTTTTTTTTTTTTAATTTATTGGCTAACCACTTCTTTACATTTGATAATTTTTCTACATTGTTTCTAATAAGTAGAATATCATCAACATAAATCACTACACTCCCTTTGATGTATTTGTATACATAGGCTTCATCTTCATTTTGTTCAAAGCCATACCCTTTAATGGTCTTATTAAAGGTGATATTCTAAGATCTAGAGGCTTGCTTCAATCCATAACTGGATTTAAGAAACTTGTACACCTTTCGATCTTTCCCTTGTAGCACATACCCTTCTGGTTGTTCCATATAAATAATTTTATCAAGATCACCTTTTAGAAAAACAGTTTTGACGTCTATTTTCCATATCTCATAGTCATAAGTAGCAGTTATATAAAGAAAAATGTGAATGAGTTTAAGCATTGTCACATGAAAGAATGTTTCATCATAGTCAACGCCTTCTCGCTGTGTGCAACCTTTAGCTACAAGCCTAGCTTTAAAAGTCTCTACCTTCCCTTCAAAATTTCTATTCTTTTTGAAAATTCACTTACACCCTATGGGGGTAATATTCTCGGGTGGAGTTTCATATTCCTAGAATTTGTTGGTGCCCATGGAATTCATTTCTTGATCCATGGCATTATTCCACTTGTCTGAGTCAGGCTCTTCTATTGCTTCTTTGTAAGTTGATGGATTGTTCTTGTCTGTGTCAGAGACAAGAATATGTGCTTCATGTTAGGGTTTATAAAACACTTAAGAAATATATAAATCACAGATCCAAACATATTCCTAAAAGTGCTTTAATATAGAAAACCCTAAATCATAAATCTATAAAGCCTTTGCTAAATTAAAGAAGAAGAAGATGATAAAATATGAGCGGAAGCACTAACCTGAAGCCATTGTTGGAGATTGCAGAGAAGGTTTTGATCTTCCAAGAATACACTATTTTCTTAGGTATTTTCTCTGATGGGGAAGGAGAGAATACAGAAACCCTAGTGTTTCTTGGGGACCACTACCTATTTATAGAGTCATCTTAGAATAACTCTTGGGTATTTATAATTTGGCCCCTCAACAAATTATAAATTAACTTATGGTATCTACACATTAATTCCATGACACTTTAATACCCTTTTGATACCCATAACATAATTGGTCACTTAATTTCGTATCACACTTTATAATAGCATATACATTATACATATGTGCCCACAAAGGATTTTTTAATCCAACAATCTCCCACTTGGGCAACATATGTTACCTGATATATGTATAACCTTATGAGCTCAAAATTTGCTATTATGTAAAGGTATTCACAACAATCTCGTCCATCAACTATACCCATATAGGATCAAAGCGATTTTCGTCATATCAATCATGACTAAACCCATCAATGGTCACATATACAAATATAGCCAAATGACATAGATCAATCATGGATGTGTAGCATGAAAATTACATGCAATGTGAACCGAACATGCCTATTTCCAACTGGTCCTCCTTAAACCAAAGTGAGGTCAAACTTAAACATAACAAAACAGAGTGAATAAACTGAAAACTTTATTTCTGATCAGAAAATAACCAAATACATAAATGTCTTAAACAAACATAAAGCAAAGAAAATACAAACTCCCACTAAATCACGATATCCTCAAGTAATACGACACCCATATGAGCAGTGTGCTCATGAAAGACCTTGGGTGGTAATCCTTTTGTGAGCGGATCCGCTATCATGGAGTTTGTCCCAATATGCTCTATGGAAATCTGTCCACTCTGCACTCTTTCTTTCACAACTAGGAACTTTATGTCAATATGCTTTGACTTGGATGAGCTCCTATTGTTATTGGAATACAGCACTGCTGATTTATTGTCACAGAATATCTTAAGTGGTCTTTCAATATTCTCCAAAACACGCAGCCTAGTGACAAAGTTTCTCAGCCATATTCCCTGATTTGATGCCTCATAACACGCTACGAATTCTGCTGCCATGGTGGAAGAAGCTACAAGTGTCTGTTTGACACTTTTCCAGGATATAGCTCCTCCAGCTAACAAGAAAATGTAGCCTGATGTAGACCTTCTGCTATCTTGGCATCCAGCGAAATCAGAATCAGAATACCCTACGACCTCCAAATGATCTGATTTCCTGTATGTGAGCATGTAATCTTTTGTTCTCTGAAGATACCTCATAACCCTCTTGGCTGCTATCCAATGGTCCATACCAGGGTTGCTTAAATATCTGCCTAACATCCCAACAATGTACGCAATATCTGGACGCGTACATACTTGAAGATACATTAGACTTCCTACAACTGATGCATAGGGAATCTTTTTCATTTCCTGAATTTCAAGGCTGCTTTTAGGGCATTGTCTAAGACTGAATTTGTCTCCTTTAGCAACAGGGGTATCACCTGGTCTACAATCTTGCATGCCAAATCTTTTGAGTACTTTATCGATATAGCTCTTTTGTGATAATCCAAGAATACCCCGAGAACGATCTCGACGTATTTGAATTCCTAATACAAAAGAGGCGTCACCAAGATCTTTCATCTCAAATTGCTTAGATAAAAATCTCTTGGTTTCGTGCAATAAGCCTATATCATTAGTAGCAAGCAATATGTCATCGACATATAGAACCAGAAATATGTATTTACTCCCACTGAACTTGTGATATACACAATCATCAATAATATTCATCTCAAAACCAAATGAGATAATTACTTGGTGAAACTTGTGATACCACTGACGAGAAGCTTGCTTGAGTCCATAGATGGATTTCTTTAATTTGCAAACCATATTCTTTGGGTCACCAACCACAAAGTTTTCTGGTTGCTCCATATAAATTGTCTCATCAATGTCGCCATTGAGAAACGCTGTTTTAACATCCATCTGATGTAACTCAAGGTCAAAATGAGCAACAAGTGCCAATATTATCCTAAAAGAGTCTTTCGATGAAACCGGAGAGAAAGTCTCTGTATAATCAATGCCTTGTTTCTGAGTATAGCCTTTTGCTACAAGACGTGCCTTAAATCTCACCACATTACCATATTCATCCTTCTTGGTTTTAAGTAACCACTTACAACCAATTGGTTTTACACCTTCTGGTAATGGGACAACTTCCCAAACTTTATTGTCTTGCATAGACTTATTCTCTTCATCCATGGCATCAATCCACTTTTGAGAGTTAGAACTTTTCATGGCCACGATGCAAGTTGATTGGATCATCTTCCATCATTCCAATTTCATCCTCATGTTCTTGAAGAAATACAAAATAGTCATCTGAAATAGCATTTCTTCTCTCTCTTGTGGACCTCCTTAATGGCTCTTGTTCTTGAGGGTGTTGAATTTGTTCTTCTGGAACAATAGCCTCATTTTGATTTGGGAGTTGTTCAACATTGTCTTGTTGAGGTTCCGGATTCATTTCTTGATCAATGACAGTGTGGAAGCTGAACATTGTCTAAAATGATAGTAGGAACCGAGTTTGAATTCAATTCCTCCTCAAAAACAATGTCTCTAACCTTATTTCTCCCCCCAAATTCAACATCCTCAAAAAATGTTGCGGTTCCGTCTCAAATATATTTCGACGGTGGGATCATAAAACTTATAGCCCACTAGATCGCTCGGAATAACCAATAAAGTAGACTAACTTGTTTTGGAGTCCAATTTATTTTCATGTGGCCTATAAGGCCTTGCCTCATTGGACATCCCCAAATGTGGAAATGCTTTAAACTAGGCTTTCGACACTGTCCAAAGCTCATAAGGTGTTTTTGCAACCGCTTTACTTGGTACTCTATTCGGAATGTAAGGCTCTTGTCTTTAATGCTTCTCCCCGAGAGGGACTCAGGTACGGTAGAATGAGCGATCATGCTCCTTACCATATCCTTAAGAGTCCTATTTCGTCTCTCGGCAACACCATTCATGCTAGGTGATCCCGGCATGGTGTCTTGTGGGACAATACCACATTCCTCTAGGAATTTAGCAAATGGTCCCGGACGTTGTTCACACGAGCCATCATATCTACCGTAGTACTCACCACCACGATCGATTTGACGTTCTTAATCCTTTTGTTGAGTTGATTCTCAACTTCAGCTTTGTAAGCTTTGAACACGTCCACAGACTGAGATTTTTCATGAATGAGATATAGGTACCCATAACGTGAGTAATCGTCTATGAATGATATAAAATATTGTTGACCATTCCAAGATGCCGTAGGGAATGGCCCACAAATATCTGTGTGAATCAATTCTAAGACTTCTGAAGCTCTATTGGCACCTAATCTCTTAGTTTTGGTCTGTTTTCCCTTGATACAATCTACACAGACATTGAAATCTGTGAAGTCAAGAGACTTTAAAATGTCATCAGACACAAGACGCTCAATTCTACCTCTTGAGATATGACCTAAGCGTTTATGCCATAATGACGCTGAATTTTCTTTATTTAATTTGCGTTTAGTACCTCGTGATTCCACATGCAAGGTTTCATTATAGGATGCAATTGTTTCTAACAAATAAAGATTGTCATAAGTATTCAAATAACCAGTTCCAATAATATTTGAATTTAAAGACAAAGTAAACCGATTGTTTCCAAATGAACAACAATATCCAAATTTGTCCAACAAAGAAACGAAACTAAATTCCGCCTAAAAGACGGCACAACAAAAGTGTCTTTCAAATCCAAATAAGAACCGGTTCCTAATAACAATCCGAAATGCCCAATTGCTTCCACTTCCACCGATTGACCATCGCCCACAAAGATGTATCTTTCACCATCACTTGGCTTTCGGTAGCTCGAGCAACCACCGCATAGAAACACTTATGTGAGTAGTAGCACCGTAATCTATCCACCAAGTGTTTCTAGGTACCGAAACTAAATTAACCTCGGAAACAGACCAAAGCAAGATTAATACCTTTCTTTACACGCCATGCGTGATATTTGGCACAATCTTTCTTCACATGTCCAAGTTGGTCACAAAAGAAACAACCCTTAGAATCCTGTTGTTGTTTCTTTTGAACTGGACCCTTAGCAGCTTCATTCTCAAATTTCCTTTTCTTGCCCTTATCCTTAGGGGTAGTGGCCAAATGAGCACTTTCGGTTTTGTCCTTTTCCAACCTTTCTTCCTCTTGCACACAATGAGAAATAAGCTCGTTGAGAGTCCATTTCTCTTTTTGACAGTTGTAACTAATTTTAAATTGGTTAAACTGTGGAGGAAGCGTTAACAAAACCATGAGTACAAGTACATCATCTGAAAGCTCAATCTTAAGTGTCCTTAATCTTGAGACAATATGATGCATTTCCATAATGTACTCCCTTACATTTCCTTGACCCTTATACTTCATGTTCATTAAAGAACCAAGAAGTGTTGTCATTTCAACCTTATCGTTTTTAGCAAAACGTTCCTCAATTTGTTCAAGGAAATTCTTAGCCATAGTAACCCCTTCGGATTCTGTGCCCCAAAAGGCTTACGGAATGCGTGTTTCATAATCATTAGACTCATGCGATTTGAACGATCCCAACTCTCAAATTCCTTTTTATCATCATGGGAACTTTCCTTAGTGAGAGGTGCAGTTGTTCATTCCTTAGTGCATGGTCTAAATCCATACATCCCTAACTATAAGTAGGTTCCTTTTCCAATCCTTGAAATTGGTCCCATTAAGCATAGGAATAGAATTAATGTTAGCGAGATATTGAAGCGACGAGAAGATGAACTAGCTGAATATAGAACAAATAAAATAAGCTCACATTAATATGCATAATTAAACAATAAATTCAAAAATTGGTTAATCCCATCTCAAGATACCAAACACACATTAATATCAAGTCTTTGGACAGTAATATTAACTGTAAGCGGTACTCTTGGTGTAGCAATCAAATATTGACAATAAAACTGTGCCAAACAATAGGTCAATCTTTGGACTAACGTATTGCTCACACAAAATACCTTATAATCGTCACACATTTATCGCTACAGGTATGTTTGAAATCTAGCAAAATATTTACTTACCTTTGGGCTAGTCAATATAAGCATCAATTACAAACATACAACCATCCTAATATTTAAATAAATTAATCTACACAAAAGAGGTCACTTTGGCGACATATTGTTTCAATTAATTTACTTAAAATATTAGTCATAAACCAACACCAAAATTTGAATTAAATTGTTTGCACAAAATATATATTTACTAAAATATACTATCACATATATATATTATACAGTACTGAAACACATTATATATAAATATGCTTAATCTTTAATAAAACATATATGTGCTCAAACGCTTAAGCTAAACAAGAATCAATCTAATTTATTTTGGGTTGGGGCTTTAATTAGAGTAACGCATATATATAAACGTATCATATATATACTTCTTATTCTATCAATAACCAGAACAAAACAAAAAAAAAAAACGGAAAAGTTGATTACTGAAGCCAACATAAAATATATATATAAATCGGCATCTTTGAATCCATATAAAAATCGGCAATTACATAATGATATTATGATGTATACACACACCGAAATTAATTCTAAAGATATACATATCAGTACACTTAACATTGAAGCAAACAACGCCGATCAAAGAATATAAACAATACTGAATTTCCAATCAATGATACATAACACCAATCAGAATATATCATGTATTCATGAATCAAAATTTTTCAATATCAACCAAAAAATTCAATATATATATTTATACATTGAAACTAAAACTGCCAAATACTGCAGCACAATATTATTTAAAGAAAAATTAAAACCCTAATTTTTAAAATCCCCAAATTTCATAAACAAAAATCATCAGATCTTCAATTAATTCAACAAAGGTGGCTCTGATACCACTTGTTAGGGTTTATAAAACACTTAAGAAATATATAAATCACAGATCCAAACATATTCCTAAAAGTGCTTTAATATAGAAAACCCTAAATCATAAATCTATAAAGCCTTTGCTAAATTAAAGAAGAAGAAGATGATAAAATATGAGCGGAAGCACTAACCTGAAGCCATTGTTGGAGATTGCAGAGAAGGTTTTGATCTTCCAAGAATACACTATTTTCTTAGGTATTTTCTCTGATGGGGAAGGAGAGAATACAGAAACCCTAGTGTTTCTTGGGGACCACTACCTATTTATAGAGTCATCTTAGAATAACTCTTGGGTATTTATAATTTGGCCCCTCAACAAATTATAAATTAACTTATGGTATCTACACATTAATTCCATGACACTTTAATACCCTTTTGATACCCATAACATAATTGGTCACTTAATTTCGTATCACACTTTATAATAGCATATACATTATACATATGTGCCCACAAAGGATTTTTTAATCCAACACTTCATGTTCATAGCAAACAAGTTGTCTCACAATCCTCCCACTATGACGATGTACATGGGTTTCCTTTTCAGGAGTAGTGGTAATCGTTGTCAGTCATTCAACTAATGGTGCTGGAATTGTTGGGTCACAAATCTGCCCATTTTTGTATTTCATCTATAACCAATTGACTGCGTGGTTTGTGACTTTTCACATATTTTTCCAATTCAAAATATATTTTTTCGAACAACATTATACAACTCTTTATCCCTTCCCTTGACAGTAATTCAAGGAGGCAATTCGGGGACCATGAACCTATAATTTTAAGTTCCAATAAACTAGATTATTTATTGAGTCTCAACAACCAAATAATCTTTGTTTATTAATTCCATGATTACTCCACTATAAATATAGAATCGAACTCTTAGTAATTATAGAATTATATTAGTGAGTTTTAGTGAAATGTCCATTGATATAATTAATTCCACTGATTAGTCCTCCATGTGTTGGTTCGTAATTAGTTTTGGTCAAATTAGCGTTTTATTTTTCTAATTACTTCTTTATCCTTTAGTACCATTAATTAACTAGTTGAAGTATAATTTAGATCCCATCTAAATTTGTGCACAACTTTTCAGTCTCAGAATTGACACTTAAAGAGAACTAACATTCGATCTGTTAGGATAGTCAAGATTCCATAATTGTAGTTCATATTCCCAACCATTCACATTATTAGATTCTCTAAACAAAAGTTGTAAGAATCATCTTTTTTGAGAAACTTTAACGAGTGAATTAAAGAAACTATGAACAAGAGTTTATGATTAGTCAAAATTTAAGCTGATCTACTATTGATGATCGTTATGATATGAATTAGGTCCATGTTTATTTTGTTAGTGTTCTTAGAGTGTGTGCTGAGTAAATGATCAAACACAAATGCTAGGATGAGTTATTTGTGTTTTAATTACATAGAGGGTACATTTTTATGAACTAGTGATGATCTCACTTCTTATTTGTTGTGAGAGAGTGTACCAATAGGTCTTTTTTTGTTTTTTTTTTTGGCTAACTGTGTACGAGTAGGTTTCATTCTTTTGTTTTGGATATGTTTTCGGTTAAAATGTCAAACATAGTTCTTCTCTTATTTTAAGGTACAAGCTGTCCTTTTTATGACAAAGGATAAGGATGTGGTAGAGTAGATGATAAACTATGAAGGTAAAGAAAAATCTAAATTTGGTACTTTGCAAAGGCACCCAAAATCTTATTTTTTTTTAATATTTTTAATATATATTTTATTTGGGAAAATAACACCCAACATTATTATTATGAAGGTTTTCTTAATTTGTTTGATTATAGTTATATATGTTAGTTTATCCTTTAAATGGTCTAGTAGTTTCTTATGACCTTTTAAGTTGAAGCTTTTGCTGAAATCATATAACTCTAGTGGAGAAAGATAATGGTAGCTGAAAATATGTAAAAGGAGCTTATTGGGGATGAGGGGAAAAAAAAAGTTACACCCAACTCTCTCAAAACAGAGGCTTATTAATTTGGTTACAGAACCCCACTTTTAGTTTGAGTACTCATCATCACATAATAATGTGAGATTTAATTAATTAAAGAGAGCCTCTTCTTTGGCAGGGAAGGGGGATGACCGATCTAACCATGTCCCCTAGAGCTTCCAATGAAGTATGGTGGCCACATCCTTAACCTAACAAAGAGAAAAAAAGGGAAAAAGAAAAAGAGAAAAATGCACTAATGAATATTAATTGGTCCTTTGTGATTTGGATAGATGATCTTCTCATCATTAATTACCTATATATCATTGTAAATGAAGCTATTAAATAAATAAGAAGAAAGAAAGCTTTTGTATGAAAAAAAGAAAAAGAGCCACTAAAAAGGGTCTCTCTTTCCAAGTTTATTATTGATTGCAAATGCAAACCCCCATATAACTCTCACTTGGATACATTTTTCTTTTTTAAGAACAAATTAAAGTAATTAAAATATATATATATATATAGAAATTAGGAAAGGAAGATGGATAATTGCAGATAGTGATGATATTGATAATGGTTGATGAAGTAGTACTGAAGTCATACGGAGACAGAAGGAGAAAGGCCAAAGTCAAGTCCCCAAAGCTCAAATGTTCCATTAACAAAGTCATAGTAACCACCCTTCAATGCAAGAGTTTTGTTCACCAAACCATCTCTTACATAAGGATAGGTAAGAAGGTTTCCGAGGGATGTGTTCACTGCCTCCTGCAATAATATCACATTCCAAAAATATAATCAACATTTTCATTATTATTAAATAATAATTAATCCAAAAACTAAAAAATAAAATAAAATGATCATTACCTTTTCACAGCATCCACAGAGTTCTGAGAAAGGTGCACTGCCCAAGGATGATTTGACCTTGTTCTTAGCAGGCAACCCAATTTTAACCCAGTCTTCAATGAAGTCCCTGCATATTTATATTTCATCAATATTAATAATTTATTTTAGCTTATGTTTGTATGTATATATTTATACAAGTAGTGTCATCTTACGTGGAGGTAGCTCCATCATCTGGGATAGACATAAGCCCCTTAATACCACCACAAGCACTGTGACCAATCACTACAATGTAACTCACCTGCACATATAACATACGTACCCCAAATTAAAAAACAAAATAAATAAACAGTGGCCATTACAAACAAAACATGGTTGTAGATAGTAATAATTAATTTAGTACCTTAAGATGCAGAACAGCGAACTCGATAGCAGATCCAGTTCCAGCGTACTTGGTCTGTGTTGCAACAAAAACCAAATTCATTAGCTTTATACATTATTGAAGACAATATAATAACTACACACTACTCTAATTACTAATTAAGCTTTACATCCAAAAGAAAAGAAAAGAAAAGAAAAGAAAAGAAAAGAAAAGAAAGGAATAGAGAGACTACCTGGTCGTATGGTGGGACCAAGTTAGCAACATTACGAATCACAAAAGCCTCTCCTGGCTGGAAATCTAGAACATGCGATGGGCAAACCCGAGAGTCTCCGCAGGCAAATACCATAAACTGCAATAATAATTATACAGCAATTATAGAATATATACATGATACATTATAATTTATAATTTATATATAGGTTATATTATTATTATTAATTATTACCTTGGGGCTTTGGCCTTTGGAAAGTTCAGCGTACAGAGCTGGGTTTGTTCTGTAGTTACACAAAATTAAGAAATTAATAAGATATTATTGAGTACTTACTATAATCTAAACAAATTAAAAATTATTATAAAAGACATATATAATAAGCTAGATTAAATGAGTATACTTACTCATATTTCTCCTTCTTGAATTTAACAAAGCCAGTCTTCATTCTCTCAACTGCATCATACCCTCCTATTTTGCCATCAGCTGGGGTCTGTAATTCTGCTGTTATTTGCTCCACTTTCGAAGCTGCTGTAGTTTTTAATTCTCCATTTTCACTGCAAATTAATAATTATATAATAATTTAATCTTTTAAGTCATGATACTTGTCAAAATGAAAAGGGATATTGTATATCATCAAAATGTTTTTACTTGAGAAGCTTCTGAAGAGATGCAATGGCCTCCTCGTAATCCTTTCCCATGTCTTCGTTCTGTAGTTGAATAATTAAAACAAAAAGAAATTATGTACTGCTTAATTAATAGAGATTAAGTACATAGATATATATAGTAGTATTTATATCAATTATTACTAATTAAGTACCTAGCTATATATATACAGTAAGCTAATATTACATTAAACTTTAGCCAAGTACTACAGATACAGTTCCCCTTTTTTCTTAGATCTTTGGTCTAATGTGGACCATTCCTTTTTTTTTTTTTCCGTGAAACTTATATTCTGTTTAAGAATATTTTGCTTGCTTACATATATATAGCGGATATAATAAGTAGTTCGTATTATATTAGTAGAAAGTTATAAATGGGGAAACAAAATATCCAAATGGAACTGCGTGTATAACCATACACGTTTCACTACTAAAAAATGGGAGCCAATCAAGAACTGCCACGTCAAATAAACCAACGTGGTTAGTATAAGCCAGTCACTACCGGCCACGTACGTATTTATATACTTAAAATGGTTAGTTGCTTGATAGCTCCACAAAGGTATTATCTTTGCCTTAAAAGCCAAAAACAACACTGTTTTAATTGTGAAAATGTAAAAGTTTCATGCATATTAAAATACCAAAAGCACACGTACATACACGTACCCCTCCAATTTTTTTTCTTTTTTCCTTGATCATATTAATGAAACAAAGACCACAAATATATATATAAGTTATTACAATAAAAATTAATAATAAATGCATGATGAATATTAGTTAATTAATTAATTATATTACCCAAGTAGTTGGGTTGATGATAGGAGAAGGAGCTGCGAAAACGGGCTTGTTTTGGATGAGACTAGGAGGAGGAGTAGGAGAAGAAGGAGAAGAAGAAGAGCCAAGCCTAGCGCATGGTCGTAATGTGGTGGGTTTATTATTTTTAAGAGAGTTAGAAGGAGAGACGGTGGTGGAGGTGGAGGTGAGACACCAGCTGTGGATAGAAGCAGCAGTCGACATTGTGCAACCTAAAAATTATGGTGTTTTGGTATATAGTTTATACCCCACAATTTTTCACTCCAAAACAGATAACGAAAGCGAAATACCACTAAACCACAGCTTCACCCTTTGAAGATCAGGTTTCGACGCTCCAGATCATTTTCTTTAGTTACCTCTCCATCAATTTTCTCACAGAATATATTTATGTATGTCCAAAGGAAGATCCATGCTTCTTAATAACCTCTATAATTAAGTCGTTTCATTTGCATGGTTTAATTTTATAACTGGTTGCCACGTGGTCCAATACATGTTATCGTTATATATATAATCCTATTCTTTACCAGTTGATTTAGTTTGTCCCTTGTTATTAGCTGAGCCTGAGCGATCAATAGTATTTATGTTATTATTACAAGAGTCAATGTGGTTTGAAATAAACATAAATAAAACAATAAATTCTCTTTATCAAAACGAGTGGACATCTTATAAATATTGGACCAATATATATCACTATTGGGTCGGCATGCATTAACAACAGTGGAGCTACTAAGAGAATATTTATTATTATTTATTTCATATATATATAAATATATATTAAAAAAATGGGCATTATATTACATCCCAAAAAATTATAAAAAGTATACCCCAATATTAAAAAAAGAAAAAAGAAATTTTAACATTTAAAATTTACTCTAATAATTTTTTTAAAAAGAAAATTCTTTCACATTGTATTAGTTTCAGTAATTTTTTAATCTTGTCTTCATATACTTTGTTAGAAAATGTATACATATTGTTCTAATAAAATTTGATAAATTTTCAAAATTATAAATTAAACATATGTATCTATACAAAATAAAATAATAAAATAGACTTTCAAATCAAAGAAATGACGAGGCACCTTAGGTGCAAATAACAAAATGTCCGAAAAGAGCTGCTGTATAGTGCAATTTAATATTAGATCTCTCACATTTTAATTTGATAAATAATATAAAAAATTACTAACTATTCACATTCGGTTACATTAGTATAGTATTGGACAGCTTAACTCACACCCCTAATAGCAATATTTTCAAAATAATAAACTGCATGCTTTTATATAAAATTCCTTAATTAGCTAATATACATATAATGTTGATTATAACTTTATAAAAGATAAATTATCCGTGAAAATGTATGGGTTCAGACATATTAACTTTTTGAAGGAAAAAAAATTACAAGAGAACATTGAAAGTTTTTTTTTTTTTTTAAAAAAAAAAAATTAATAAATAAATAAAGTAATGGATTCCCTTAGTTATAGTGAAATCAAAATATTCATGGTGGAGATGTGACAGAGGGAATGGGTGAAGGATTGTAGAGATAAGGTCTATCCTAAAAACATGGTTCTTGTGGTATATTTAAGACCTTGGGTGTCCAAAGGGGATTTTGAATCAGACATTGCCTTTCATCACTGCTTTTCTGGATAACAATATTTAAATTTATTACCTACACCATGCATTTTTTATCTTTCTATAAATATTGACCTTTTGGCCATTTCCAAAGAGTACTAGTGAAAAAACAATATTGTTACAGTGGGATTTTTTTATATTTTTTTACTTATAATAGGAGATAAGAAGCTTAACCATGGATGTATGGACAAATTATTATTCATGGTTCAAAACAGCTTAGCTAGTTTTTAACAATTTTTGTTCACTAAGTTGTGTGTGTGACAATATAATATTTAAGCATAAATTTAATTAAAAATAAATAAATAAAAGGGACGTGGCAGTGCCTTTACATAAATATATAATATTATATTTTATATGTTTGTGGTGCCTAATGTGTAATGGAGCTCATTATTAGTGATTTATTCATAATGAAAAAATTAATAAGATAAGTGAAGAAAGAAGAGTACGTTCAGTTCAGACAGATTACATTTAGCCAGTTTAATAATATAGCAATAATTGGTAAGAAAATAGCATATATATGTACGAATCAATTATTGTTTGTCCGTGCATATGTAGGTACAGTACTAGCTAGGCATATTATATATGTATAGAATGTGTACTATTATTGTTTTGATGAACAATTATGGTGAATAATGAGAGCATATGCATGCTTAATTGAAGATAGTTACTGGGTTTATATATGTGTTTGTAACATTTTTTTTGTAAGGTGTGTAACTTGAATACATATATATACATTATATCTATTTTTTTCTTTCTTTTTTTTTTCCCTAAAAACGACATAACACTCTTGCAGTTTTGATATATAACGACAAGAACGACAATAGAGAGGTCAGATGAGAGATGGGATATATTATATAATTATATATATATATATATATATATAAACACACGTATTATGTAAAGCATGTATATAATCAAACTGAGAGAAAAAAACAAAGAGGGAAACAATATAAACCTGCGTAGGATCTCACAACAAAGACAGAACTAAAATGGAACAACCGTGTTCCACAGCAAAGAGTGATAACGTTTTTGCTCATCTTTTTCAACTGGAATTTGAAAGAATTGGATTGTGATTGAGAGAAAGAAGCTATATCAGTTGTGTGAACTTTATAAATATGAGTGTATATATATATATAAGCTATCCAGCTTTACATCTTCACAGTGTCGACATTTTTGCCAAATTTTTAAACCATGTCGACATCCTCTTCTCATCTACTTGACATATAGTTTTGTTTGTTTGCTGTTTTATTTTTATGGCACTATCCAAAATTGACACTTTTTTTTTTTTATGGGAGATTTGTAGGTTAAAAGTTGCTGCAAAACTCAGTAATGGTACTATTAATAGATGTTAAAGTTCATTATACAATTAGATCAGAATACGATGCTTTGCGTTTTCAAGACTGGTCATATAAATTGAAGAATGGAAGTATAAAATTTGGGGCTTGGCCTGAAAAGCTTGTTAATTATACAGAAGCTTAAAATAATTCCAAGGACGTAGTATTATTAACAGACGACCAAATGAAACATAATATACACTAGCTCAACTGTTTTTTAATGAGTAGCAAAATTAATTCCTCATTTAGACATTTTTTTTTATGGAACAAACGTTCATTCCTCATTTAGACATTTAAAAAAATAAAATTTTGAATTGAGCCTCCGACATAAAGCTTATTCTTTTATTGTAACAAAACTCTTGTTCCGTGCAAACCTCTACTTGCAGATACCAGAAGGAACTTGGCCAATGCTAAGAGAAATAAATTAAGCCTTGAGAACCATTTGTTGTAGAGCCAGGAGTAGAAGAAAGCCAAACCAGGTTGGACTCATATGGCCAACTACTTGGGAGATAATCTAATTGGACATACAGAGAATGCAACACAGCGAGCTGCTTTCGCTAGCATGAAGCGCTCGTTCTCTGTCAATGGTCTCTCAATCACCTTCACAATGTTTGCGTCCTAATACCATACAAGGGCCAATGAATTGAATCAGAATCACAAAAATGATTCATTATAAATTGCTTTGTGACAGTAAAGAGGAAGACTGATACTCACTTTCTTTTGCTGCTGAACAGAAGGCCTCACACTGGCTATATCACCAATCACAATCACGTTGTTAACATTTCCACTATCATCCCTCTCTGACGGTGATGATGGTGAATGCCGCCAATTCCCGTTCACTATGTATTTGTAGTAATACCTGAACATCACAGGAATACATGTTATATCAACAACTACAAGTCTTACAAATAGGAGGAACAAGTCTGTTTGATGATTTCACAACATGTAATATTGCTCTTTGTTAAACTAGATTGTTAACCACTACCATTCACTTTGATTCAGGGTAATAAACACAAATGTAGAAACTTTATAAGCAAGCACTAGTCGGTATGCAATAAGTTCAATCATAATATCAATAACGCAATATAACAAATTTTACACTTACTTTCCTTGTTGAAGTTTAATTTCTACTTCGAATCTAGGTCCACCTTTATGGTGTGCTGGAACTGGTTCTTTCCAATTGCCAGTGAAATCTCCAACTAAATTTACTTCCTCCCCCTGTCAAACAACATAAAATCATGTGAATAGAAACACCAGCCAGCAGGATAAGTCCAACTACTAATAAATTATAGCAGTTATATTTTGTTGAGGCAGAAACCCAAATCACCTCATGCCCATTCCACACAAATGTAACAGCATGTGTTGCGGGTCCATCATGTCTGCCTTTTTCCACCATAGCTATGAGATCCCAAGTTGCCCAAGCAATTGCTGGTCTGCAGCAATCATGAAGGTAAATAAATTCTCAAGTTATGGTATCCAGGGACAATAATTAAGAAGACATAGTACAAGATGAATTACAGTACTAAATGTCAGCTGAACAGTGAGAGTTGAGTTAAAACTAAAAAAAACCTGTCTGGTTTGCATGAATGCAGCCCGATCACAAAATTATAGGCTGCATGAAGGGAAGTATCAGTCATCCAGTGCAGGTATGCTATTACACAAGCGGGAGATCGATCAAACCCAGTTGTACAAGTAACATAAACACGATGATTCTTTTTTAACAAACGTAGGAGGAGTCCTACACAAAATGGTAGTTTCTTTCTCATATCATACGAATCTCCATCCCTGCAAAAAAAGATGCCAGAAAAATTTACAAAACTCATAACCAACTAGTGAGCCGCAACCATACAGGACTTTGTCATGCCTTCCATGAATAGGCAACCCAGAAACAGGGGAGCAATTCTCAGCTTAAGAAACAGAGCATTGTATAAAATTGTGTACTTACCTTATAGGATAGTTGATCATTAGAATACCAAATTTTTGGCAGGACTGATTGATCACCTTTGGGTCCATTCCCCAATTTTCTGCCTCAATTCCACTTTGAAAATTAAGCACTGCAGTAACTCCCTGAAACAAATATTCCACATATCAACTAAAGGGCAAAAAAGAGAGGGATTAGGGATCCAACCAGCCACCATTTAATGAACATTCAATGGATAGGTAATTATCAAAAACAGTCAATTGCTTGCAAAAAAGATAAACATGAAGACAGTTGTGAATGCATATATTATTTGTAACTATCAAACTTATTTGATCTTCAGATGGTTTATTAGTCATTCAAGCAGAAGGTCTTGCTCCATTGGTAGGGAAATAATTATGCTCTCAAGTACTCGAATTGAACTCCTTGTTTGACTGTACTTTTCTACGTTTTCAAAGTTTTTTTTTTTTTGCCTAACTTTTCAAGAGAAACACTATTACAATAATAATAAAGCAGCTTATGGATTAGCTAAAACTATCCTTTAGTTAGATAAGAAGCTTATTTGAACAAAAGATCTCTCCCCCTATGTTTTTCAATCTTAATGTGGAGTCACTGCTACAACTAAAAAAAATTCTTCTCCAGCCAGATGGGATATGAAAATATACACACAACGTTTATTACTCACACACACACACACAAACACCCACCCACACACACACACAAAAGAAGAAAAAAACTCACTGCTGTATTTTTCAATGTCTCTACATCAGCTTCTGTCTGAATACATGATCCCACATATATCTGCTCTGTAATCTAACAAAATAACCAACATAACAACTTAGTGAAAGAATAAGAAAAGGTTTGAAAACAAACTGACCAATCTCAATGTAAATACATTAAGTAGTTCATATAAGGGTAGCATGGTACACCTTGCTATACCGCATTCCAAGTGAGTGATTATAGTACAGCTCGCCTTTAGAGCGATCCAGTGCCTTAATGTATTCCTCTATTGGGAAACTTCCATAAGCCCATTCACCATCTCCAGGTTCATCTTCAGAGAAAATACAAACTAGCGGGCTCATGGGTGGAGACAGTGTATTCTTCTGTAATTTTGATTGATTACGTACATTTTCATCGGTCAGAGATTTCCATCCTTGTGATTTAAGATACTTAGATGAGAAGGTTACAAACCCAGAATTTCCACCGCTCTCTGAAGATGGTTGCAAATTGGATGCCAAAATGCATTTGTTCCATGTAGAGATAGGAACTTTACCTCTGTTAAATGAAATATCAAGATCATTCAACAGAACCAATTGTTGAATTGGAAAAGGTGACAATGGCCTCTCAAGAATAAGGCTGAAAGATCCTGCTTTCTCCTTCAGCATCTTCCTGAAGAAACCAAAGACTGAAAAAATAAAAATGAAAAATTTTATGAACATGACAATCATAAATCATCATAACAATTTGAATTTTTATAAGGTTAACTTAAAGACTCTAAATATGCTTACTAGGAACCCAAACACTGTTTTTGCATGCATACCAACAATCAGTACACCCAATGTACGTATTTTTGCAAGTTGAAACAAAACTATAACCAAACAAAAATAAGAAAATATATAACAAATATAGTGACATACTGGGTATCACCAAAGTCCTTGATCTCGATTAACTTTCCACCAGATGAATCACTCGCCTTCTTCAAGGTGTCACCCACCATAATTATTCTCGACCTCTCCGCATTACCCTTCAGTAGCAAAAAAAAAAAAAAAAAAAAAAAAAAAAAAGTTATTATTCAATCAAAAGAAAAAGCACCATAAATTTATTTAAATTCAACAAATTTATAACCAAACAGATCAAATACCCCTTTCTTAAGTGCGTGAACGAAGATTTTGCCATCAACGGAGAGCGCGAATCGAATACCGAGTGGCTTCTCGAGAGTGACCATATATTCGTTCAAATTCATCTTGAACGAAGAAGAAGAAGAAGACATAGCAAAAACCCTAAAACCCCGACCATTGAAACGACACCGGAGCTTCTCTCCACTTCCACCGACCAAGTTAAGCTGCCGCCCCCAGATCGAAGAGGACAAGCTCCTCCGTTGTGGCTGAGGCGGTGATCGATCGAATGCCAGAGCTCTGCAACAATGGAGTTGCAGAGAACACATTTTCGCTAAGGTTTTTGAGAGTAATTCTCAAATCCAATGCAATTGCTCACTGGTATTGATGCTATTGCTGTTTTAGATTTTGTTTATTAGAAAACTCTGAGAACAAGAAGCCACAGAGTTGGGGCTAAGAATCTTTGGCCCCACACGTGTGCCTTTCTCTGAGTGGGTCCCACTACACGGGATCTTTCTTAGCGCGCTTTTATTTTTCTTTTTTAAATAAAAGCGCAACGTTTAATATAAAGCTTTTCTCCAGTAATGTAATGCCACGCAAGTGAAGCTTCAAAAGCTAAGGGTAATCGAGTAATTAGCAATGCGATTCCTTGTGATTATTGGGTCATGGTTATGGTTGTTGATGTGGTGGTATAGTTTGGGGGACACCGAACCTAATCTTCTGCCGCCAGATCTCTATGCCTATGGAGTATGGAATGTATGAGAAATATCCGAACCACTTGCTTCACTTAAACACGTGTGGAATGAAATTCAATGAACGGTCCCGAAAGCTTTTAGTAAAATGGTAAAAGTATAATTAATAAGGCCTAACAATTAATTTTGTCAAATGCCACATATTTGGACCTTCCTTGGTTAGATGAGTTCAATGAATTCTTTATACTATCAAATTGTACTTCTACCAGATACGATTTATTAATAATACTATTCGAAATGTAAAATACAATTTTTCTATTACATTTTATTTAATTTTATCATAAAATAGATAAATAAAGTAGTAGATAATAACTGACGAATTCCCTTTACCTTTTATTTACACTTTTTTTTAGAAAAAATTACATAAATAATTTTTTAACATATATAAATATAATTAGATTGGATCGGTTTTAAATTAAATTTTGAGATTGACATCCAACAACGATTCAATTAAATTAGAATCTAACTTTTATCATCCAATCCAATCCAATCCAATTGTAAACGGATATTTAATTTTTTGTAATTAGATTGGATTGGATCGGTTCGGTTCACTTGAATTAGATTAAAAGTGAAAGGTATTTAATTTTTATTTTTGTTATAAATTATCATCCATTATGTGACTCGTTTCACGATACAATTAAATAGAATCTGATAGAAAGATCATATTACTGTAAAAATTATATTTAAATGTGTATTATTAACTAATTGTATATTATAAAAATACAATTTAATAGTATAAAAAATTTTGGGACAAAATACTAATTATTTAATGTTAAAGTACACAAAATGTCCAAAAGAAAAAAAAAATTGGGAATATTCTTTTTTTGATAACAAGTTTTTGAGAATATTCAATTATAAATTATATGAGTTTCTAGGCTTTTAGCATTAATAATTGCATAGTAAAATATTTAGACGGCTTTTTCTTTTCGTTATTTATTAAGGATTTTCCTCTAAAAGTTGTATTTAAAGTGTGACACAATTTCTTAAGAGTGGGGAGTCTAGAGACTAGAAGAACTTTTTTTCTTTTTCAAATGGTTCTAGAAGAACTACGTTTAATAAATTATAAATTAAGCTTTGGAATAAATTAAAAAAGAAAAAAAAACAACAACTTAGTGGCAAATTTTTAGGTGCATGAATTTTATTGCAATAATCATTTTCCACGAATAAGGAAGAACTAAATCATACGCAATATTTTTGTTTAATATATATATATTTTTTAAAAAATTATGCATTTTCACGATTAAAGGAAATGGATATTAAATATAATGACTACTAATCCACTAAATCGATTGGTTTTGAGTTAGTATAATTTATAAATAGTCAAACATGTCCCGAAATTTGGTAGAGATGATAAAATAAAAATTAGTCGCATCATGTCGTTTTTAGTGCATGAACATTTTTGAAAATTTATTAGTTAAATTAGCTTGTGTATTGAAATAGTTTCAAGATAAATTGAAAATAATTAATATAGTTTAGAAACGTATTTGCATGTTCTCTTATTTTGGAAACAAGATCCTTATATAGTGGATCACAGCCTCATTTTCATGTGCTAAGGACAACTCTTGTTTTTCCAACCCAAGTTCAAAAATCGTTTGGTAATTTTCTACGAACATACCAAACATTTATTTATTTAATACTAGAAAAGATCAAGACCAATATTAAATATAATAAATAGAAATTCATATATTCTGTTAATTTTAATTAATATATTTAATTTTGTAAATAGCAGTATTTTTTTTTTTAAAAAAAAAAGAATAACAACTCTATTAATTAATTAGCTTCAACTATAACAATAGATAAAACAACAGTAGGAGCAGAGCTCTCACGGAACATGCAATTTGAATAGAAATAAGAGTCGCTAGCAATATAGTGAGCCACTTTATTTACCGAACGTTTAACAAAAATTCAATGAACAGACTTCAAATAATCTAACAAACCCTTATACTCCTGAACTACCTGACTAAACAAAGATGGCATGTGAATGGCACTAACAAACCCTTATACTCCTGAACTACCTCACTAAACAAAGATGGCATGTGAATGGCACTATGCACGTTTTGAACATCAACTAAGAAATATGTCTCAAGTTGAACATAAAGTTACATTTTCCTTTTGATCTAACCTAAGGCCTCTTTGATTCCAATAACCTCCATAAAAAAAGCCTGAGTCTGCCCATGGAAACTCGTTGAAAAGCCTTACAAAATAGTGCCAAAACTATCACGAGTTACTACTCCCACACTAAACTTCCCTTCTGACACTAAAAGTGCTCCGTTGCCATTAACCTTAATCTTATTCACATTCGGTTTCATCTAGTGCTCAAGTCTATTATTCCACTTCATCGCGTGAGAGAACGACCCCATTCTATTATATCGAGCATGTTGCCATTGATTAAGGACCACTCTTGCCAAGAGAACAACTTCCAATCTCGTAGTCGTCTTATCCTGCCACACCACATCATTACAAACGTTCCAAATTGCCCACGCTACCATATCAAGTTCTTCACTCATACTAGTAACTTTCTTCTAAGTAACTCGACCAAACCAGTCCCACCCACTTCGTTGATGCTAACATCAGACTGCATCCAATATGCACGAGCAAACAAATAAGAAACCAGCAGATGCAAAACTGTTTCATCCTCATGTCGGCACATTGGACATAAAATAAGAAACGACACATGCTTAGACACCAACTGAACCTGAGTAGCCAAGCTTCCAGATAAAGCATGCCAAAGAAATTGTTGTACCTATAGAGACACCTTCAAATTCCAAACTATCTTTGAAATGACCATATTCTTATTACTCGCCACCAAAGAATTTAGATTATGTAGAAACTTATAGGCTTCTTTAACTGGATAAAGCCCTTTGATATCATGAGACTAAAACTAGAAATTTGAGGCAACCGATTGACTAATTTGAGTGTTCAAAATTAAATCCCTATCCCAAGGATTGAATAGATCTTCTACAATCTTCCTATCCCAAACTCTCCTACCAACCTCCATAAGACTATCGACCGAGAGACATCATCCATACCAATGAAATCAGAAGTAATAAATGGATTGTTATTATTAGGGAGCCACGAATCTGGCATATTTATTGATGAGCCAGACCCAACCAGTCGTCTAACCCTTACTTTGCTTAAACCTTGCATTTTAAAAATGCTCTTCTAAATAAAGCTGGGACTATCCCCAAGGGAAGCATTAAGAAAAGTCCCTCGAGGATAATAACGAGTTTTAGAAACGCGACTCACCAACAAAGAGTCATTAGTAACCATTCTCCAAGCTTGTTTCCCAACATAACAAGAATAAAATCCTGTAAATGTCGAAAACCAACACCTCCATGGTTGCTTGCATGACTCCAGATTCTTGCAGGGAGTGATGTCGACTTTGCTGAAACCATACATAAGTTTCTTACATGACTCCAGATTCTTACAGGGACAAACTCATTCTTCCTAGGGTCTATTTGAAAATGCTATCTAATGATTCTTCATTGTTAATCATCACATTTTCCACATTCATGAAAACCTTGCTAATGAGTAGATCATTATTTGGTTGATCGAAGATGTGATTAATGTCTGTTGTTGTTGGGAACTTGACAGACTACCTATTGTTGTAAGGAACTAGAGAGGCAGCTGGAAAAGTGAAAGGTTGGCGCAGAGGTTGAATAAGTTTTGATGTTGTTGCCCCCAATATTAGTTTCTTAGTGATTGGGGAGAAGCTTTGAAGTTTATTTGTTGAAGCTAATTGCTAGCAGCAAGAAAGACCACTATCGAGGTGTAGTGGATTATTGCTTGTGCTCTTGGTGTTCAAGCATCAGTTCACTTTATCATCATAAGTAAAATGAATCTCTATCAAAGAGTAGTGCGAAAAAACCCACCAAATCTTTTGTATAAGGGAAAAATCATAAGTTGTTAAAGAACCTTACTTGATAATTTCAACTCATAGAATCTTGTTAAAGGCTTAAAAGAAAAAACTGCAAGGGAGGAAAAAGAAAAAGATAGATTGGACTGAACCCAAGCTAAGTACAATGTCCCATATTTATGTGGAGTTTAACCATTAAAAGAATACCACAACTAGGATAGCGTCCCACTCCCAGAGGGTTTTCTTTAAGCAATTAGAAAATCTCTGTTGGATGTAGCGTCCTGCTTCCAGAGAGTTTTCTATAATTGATATTTCTTTTTCTTTCTTTTTGATATTTGTGATCCATAGAGGAACACTTGCATTAGCACTTTAGATTTATAATTCATTCATTATATTCTTGTGTGACCTCAACCGTTTATATCATAATAGTGCTTAACTCTGGCGTGTAAATAGTCTGTATGTGTGGTTGATCAACTTAATGAACTTATCAATACTCGCAGTAACACTTCAGGATTAAGAAACTCGATTACTAAGGATAATGCAAATGTTTAATTAAACTATAGAAATACTAACTTAGGTGTGTAAATTTTTTTGAATGCCCTTGCAGCTCCTGGCTCGCGTAGACCAAGGTGTATGTGCCCCCCAAATAATCAAAGAAGTGCCTTCATTGGTCACTTTCCATACCAAATTTTGTTGTTTCTTGATCATGAATCTTGAGGAGATGTCACATGTAGAACATTCGACCAGTCATCTAGAGATTCATGGTTTTACAATGTTTACTCACTAAAGAAATAACTGAAGTTACTCAAGACCAAGTCCAACAAACTTTACTCAGTGCTTGGGAGCATCGTCAGGTCTGTGAACTCTAATTGATTAATAACAATGAAGTACCAATAAGCTTTATTCAACACTTTTATTCATGTAATATAAAATACAATTACATAGGTTGAGGCAGGTTGTGCACCTCTAGCTAATTTGGATAAAATTGAAACAACACTCATAGGTTTACAATTTTATCAAAGAAGCTAAGTTGATCCCCACTACACTGATGTTCTATTTAGCTAATAGTGTAGGGGCCATAACTTAGCGATGGACCCCTTAGCTTAAGATGACTTTGCTGCATATTTTTGGCTCAAGAGGCGATCGATTCACTTCCACAAGGTAAAATGAATCTCACTGTGAAGAGAACGTTCTAAGAAACAGTTGCTTTATTATTAATATCATCTCAAACGCTCCTTGTTCCAGTACCCTAGCACCGACAACAGATTCAAGTGGTAGTCATAGCAGGCTCCATCTTGTTTGTCTTAGGTTCTAACGCTTTTGTGACGATATAGGGTCCCCCTTTCTCTCATTGGAAGTCTTCAATGTCACTTTCTAGGTCAATATCTTCAAAAGACTCATAAGTCACATGTATCTTCACTATTGCTCCCCTATTCTTAATCATTGTTGGAAATAGAGGGAGAATCTTCGTCACTACCCTCATGTCCCAAGTTGTCTTGGGAAGTAGGGTGAGATTCTTCGTCAATGTAATCCTGCTCGAGATCATCTTAAGAAAAATCATGGGACTTGTCATCACTATCTCCCTACTCGAGTTCATGTTGGGAAATAAAAGATGAGTATGTTTCAGTAGAGGCATTCAGTGTTGATTCTTCTTCACTTTCCTGGTCAATGTCTATTTGAGACTTAGGAAATATATAAGCAGTATAATTGGTTGCTTCTGGTTGAGAAACTCCTCTAACCTTCTTGACTGTCTCTTCGAGCTTGATGAAATCATCTGTTCTATCTAGAAACTCATGAATGGTGTTTATTGATTTGAGTTTCAAGTCTTTCTACAATGGACTCATAATAGTTAATACAACAACCATCACCATGAGCTTGGCATCTTCACTGAGTATCTTTGTCTATGTTTTCGCCTCTAAGAATCACTGTAAGTAATCCTCTAGAGGCTTGTCTTCTTGCTTCTTAATGCATACATAATCATCGGGTTCGATTGGTCTGTACCTTGATGAGGAGAATTGATCATAGAATGCTTATTTAGTGTTTCCCAAGAATTTATAGATCCTGGAGAAATCTTGAGATACCATTGTTGTGCTATTTCTGATAGCATGGCTGGAAGGATTCAATATCGAGAAGCATCTCATATGCCTTGTAGGTTAGATTGTACTTTAAAATTGTGTACGTGAGAAAGAGAATCTTCTTTACCAGTGTATGGGTGCCACACTAGATTTTTGAACTTTGAGGGGATCTTCAAAGCCTTAATTCAATCTGAGAGATGTCAACTTCATTCCCATTCTAGCTCAAACTCAGTTGCCTTTGGAGTTGTGATGCTTTTTACCAAGGCATTAGGAGTATCAAATTCGACCCTATAGACATCACGTGTGGTGATGTGTGTATCACCTGTCCACTTCTTTTGGTGTCTCTTCGCAGGTTCCTTTGTCTTTCAAATCGATCAAAGACATTGATTGATCTAGGTCTTGTGGTTATTGCATGGTCGTGTGGCCTTGCTAGAACCTGTGGGGATTTATCCTATATAATGATAGAGTCATCTCTCTAATGTTTGCTCCATGAGCGGCTGCTCATGGTACTATACTGAGTGAAATAGTCTTCCTCAGAGTGACATGAGTGGAGGGAATTTAATTGATTGATCAAGTTCAACATGTCTCTATGCACCCATGGGAAGTATTTGTGTTGCTAGCCATCAGGACCTCAGTCGAAATACCTACACCAAGCATCTCGTTCTTCACAAAAATATTTTCGAGTGTAGAGTAGTTTGCTGGTCTTCACTCTCTGAATCTTATACCCTTCACTTTCTTTGTAAAGCTTCCAAGTCCCTCTCCCAAGGTTAACTGCAGGTCCCTTTCCATTTGTAGGGTCATGGGGTGGCCTAGAGTCATTAGACCTGTGAAGAGAATCCCACAGAGGAGATTGGTTTCCCACATTATTCAAATTTTTTCAAGCATAATTACGGTTGGTCCTATCAATTGCGTGTGGTGGGCCTGTAGGTCTGTGATCCCGAGTCTGAGTCCTTTCAGACATTCACTCGCAGCTTATTTCCCTAATAGGTGACAGCTCCATATCAGGCAAATGACTCATAGATCCACATTTAAGAGTCTGAGTCCTTTCAGACACTCGCTCGTAGTTCACTTCCTTATGGGGAATCTAATGTCTATTGCTTGCTGAGTAGTGACATGACTACTAGGAGTGGAAGAGTGACTTTGCATGTTCATGGATGATTGCTTGCTTGAACTTATGAATTTCTTTCAAAATAAATTTCTTGGCAGAGAAATCAAACTGTAATTGGGAACTCGAACTCTGGCTCTCAATGAAAATATCAAAATGTTGACGCTGAAAAATGACTTGCTAGATTGGCGGGATGAATAATGAGTTTAAGTTAATAATTTAGAGAGACACAAAAAATTTATAGTAGTTCACTCCTCATGTCGCGATGGTAATGAAGCTACGCCTACTTTGAGTTTTTATTTCTCACGAGAATTATAATAAAGTGGCTAAGTGTGGGGCTTGAATTTCTAGAGAGAGATGCTTTAACCTTGTGGGGACTTAAAAGAATTTGAAAAATGAGTTAGAGGAGCTCTCCTTTTATAGGAAAGGAGACCCTATTAAAAGAATAATTAAAAAATACAAAAAAAAAAATGAAAAAAATCATTTCAGGCTGATTTTGGCCGTTGATGATGATTCATGATGAATTGATGGTGAAAATTGACTCTTGGTGAAAATCGTCAATTTTTCGGAATCTGAATCTCGTCTATCAGATCATTTTCGAGTTATGTCAGGGTGAGACATAACCTGATAGATCTTTGAAATAGATTCGAAATGCAAGTTGAATCGCATCAATCGAATCAATATTAAGTGAGTTATGGTCATTTTAGTGAAAGTTATTCAGCACCCTGTGACCAAGTTGACAATCCAACGCCCAGGTTGACATCCTCATGTAAACCTGGACACTGGGTGAGTGCCAAAACGTCCCAGACTTTTTTATTTTTTGATGCTTAAGTGATGTGTTGAGACCACTTAGTCAGATTCAATGCTCTGGTGAAGTTGTTCACTAGTTCTCAGAAGATTCAAAACTCCTTGATTTTGTTGATATTCCACCTTGTTGAAAGGGTGAAACATCAAAGTAAAAATTTGGCCTATCACAAGTTGTAGCTCTTGTTTACTACAAAAATATAGTTGAATGCTTGGAATAGAATCTAACTTTGATAAGCAGAACCCAACGCACCAGGCCAGGAGTCAACCTAGGCATGAGGTGCTTCTTGGGCTCCTTCTTAGGGCTCGTTTGAATACTTCTACTGCATCCAAGATTGCGAACGAGGTCTCCTGCCCTATTTTTGACCATTTTAAACTTGGAGTAGAATTTGTGTTTGAGGAGCAGAAACATGCGGACTAGGTTGCATGTCAACCTAGGCGCAGCGTGCCATGTCAGCCTGGGCATTGGGGCCCTGTTCTGGCTACTTAGAAATCTCATTTGCTCTATGAGATCACTTGTATCTTCATTATTTCTAATGATGGAAAAAATGTCCGGAACACTTTTTTTGAAGTATGACTAGAAATATCTCAGGTTGACAAAATGTCAATCTGGGTGCTGGGCCTAGTGCCAGGTGTCAGCCTAGGCACTGGATCAAATTTTGTTGCCCCTAGATGACTCCGTTTGATTATCGGAAACACTTGTATCTTAACCTTTGGCAAAAAAGGAAAGTATTCCCGAAAGACTTGTCAAAAAAAAAAAAAAAAAAAAAAAAAACTCCTTGGAAATGGCCCGGGTTGACAAAGTGTCAACTTGAGGGCTAGGCCCAGCACTAGGTCAACTTGGGCACTGAGTCCTTGTTTTAGCATCTAGGTCGATCCATTTCTTCCCCAAAAACATTTGTTTCCTCATTTTAGATGAAGACAAAGAAAATACTCAGTATATGTCTTCAATATTGTGGTTGGAAGTGCTCCACTTTGACAATATGCCAGCCTTTGTGCTGGGTGCCTAGAGCACATGGTGCCTTAGGTGCTCAAAACTAAAAGTGCTCAGATTCTGATTTTTTTGCCTCAAATATCTTTGTGATAGGTCTAATTCATTTCCCAGTATAATGTTTGGCATATTTGCACTAAGACAGGCCCAGAAACTGAAACCCTAGTAGGGTTGTCAACCTGGGTGTTAGGCACTCCGATTCTAGGTTGCTGTTTTGTTGTATTTTCAACTTTCAGCCTTAAATTTAATTCTTCATGTCTTCATGGTACAATTTACTGAATGATAGTGAGCTGAAAATATTTTAAGGAGATCTAAACACTTATTTTGGAGTTCCCGGAGTCAACCTGAGCACAAGTCTAGGAACCCCTCTTAAGTCGACTGTCATGACTCAGGACTACTAAACTCTAAAATGTTTTCTTTGTTAACACATATCAAATATTAATATCCACATCAAAGTTAATTTTTGTGTAAACAACATACACAATATCATATGTAAAATGCAAGGCTAAAATAAACTGCATTTAATTTAGCTGTTATTATAAACCATGCATTATGCATATGATATGATTATATATATTTTTTATTATTTTTATTATATATACTTATTAGTACAAAGAGCTGACCACCAAGGACCACATACATCAAATTGATAAAATAAAATAAGTCTATTCTTATATATTATATTATTGGTTGCACCACACAAAAATACAATTATTTACGAAGATCAATGTGCGAATTGTTTTCATTGACAATAGAAAATTAACATTAATGCTCATTATTACATAGTAGTAACTTAATCATAATCAGCCATTAATGAAAAATAAAGACTAATAACACACGTTGTATTGAAAATAAGGCAAACTTCCATAAAGCATAGAATAGTATGAGACAATCTATCTATGTGTATTGAAAATAGAAGAAGATTTGCAAAAATAAGATTAGTAAATATATCATTATATTTATCTATTTTATTTTTATATAACTTGTGACTATCTAATAAAAATAATTGGTTTAACATGTTTTTTGTCAAAATTAATAGCCAAAATTAACACTGCTATAAAAAATTAAATTTGTAAAAAAATAATTGAATTTAAATTTTAAAAAATATAATAAAATTGAAATTAAATTTTATATATTTTCAATATATATGATAGAATTAAATTAGATTTACTCTTTTATTATTATTATTATTATTATTATTATTATTATTATTATTATTATTATTATTATTATTATTATTATTATTATTATTATTATTATTATTATTATTATTATTATTATTATTATTATTATTATTATTATTATTATTATTATTATTATCTTTTCATGTATATAATAATCAAAAAGTATATAATATTTGATATACTTATTAGTGACAATTTTTACAAATTTTTAATAGTTATGTAACATGTTTATATTTATTTGTAATTATGTTAATCTGTCATCAATTTTTTTTAACAACAATACTGTGAATGATGATTGTGTTGGATTGATGCTCTTTAATATTTATATAAATATAATTATTTTCACCACTAATTATACAAATAAATTGATTAATTAAAATTATCGTATTATTCTATCAAATTGATAATTAATGATATATTATTTATGTAATGTGTCTATATTTATTTATATATATTATTTTTCATTCTTGAAAATGTGAAGAGTTATTGTATATTAGATATAGAGTTTAAATAATAGATGTTAATATATTATTTTTATTTTTAATTAAAAAGTAATATATTAATTATTTTTATTATATATTAAATTATTTATTATTTGAAATTTATATGGTGATTAATTATATGATATTAAATTACTTAGATATGAATTGTATGTTGTTATTACTTAATTCTTAATTCAAATAATAATAATAATAATAATAAATTTAATTTAATTCGATTATATTATATTATATTTTTTAAAAAATATATAATATAATTTAATTTAAAATTAGGCCCATGTATAAAAATATCTACCTAATTTTATTAATATTTTAAAAAATATATGTAAGTTTATTTTACTAATTATTAAAATAAATAATTAAAATTATATATTTTAAGCAAAATAATTAATAAATTTATTCAAAAAAAATAAACAGTTAATTTATTTAACATTTAATTAAAATTTACATTTAGACTTACATTAAAAAAAATATCTATCTAGTTTTATTAACACTTTTAAATAATTATATGCTAACTCAAAATTTCGCTAACATAAAAAGGATTTTTAACAATTGATGAATCTGTAATAAGTACTATAAAAATATTAATTATAAAATAAAGACAAATAATTTATTTACATGATTTTGTAGTTAAAATCTACATATTCCACGAATCATTCTTATTCCTAGGTTTTTTGTGTACAGGATGTATTTTGTAGAATTTTTTTTAAGTCAGGAAATCGGTTGTCCCTTCTACAACTCGAGTTTTGCTGTTTATAAGATTATGATAGCAGTTATCTCATTCTTAATTAAAATAAATTTATCAAACGTGAACATTTCTCATATTTCATATATCTATCAATTGGTGGGAATAATTTTAATTATTATTTAAAATGAATAATTGTTATTTTATAATTTAAATATCCATCATGTTTTCATCGATCGAGTAGCTTCATTACTTCTCGAAAAACACATTGAGTGATTGATGTATGTTGAATCGTGATCCTCCTAGCGAATAACAGGGATTGATTAGCCCTTCTTGCTGGTCGCTTAAAAGAATGAAGTTTGGTTGAAGAATTTCTGTCCTCATAAATAAGCTTTTTCAAGTTGTAAACCTTATGCGAGCTCACTTAAATGTATTTTATCTCACAACAAGCTTGCTAGTCTGTGTAGGTTGTGTCTTATTTCTCGTGATATGCAAGATGAGCTTTTTTTTATGGCACATTCGCCTCGTTGATCACCTTGACATACTTGATATTTGCTGAGAAGATAGTCTTTATCCTTTCCCTTTGCGAAGAGATCATTTAATATTTTGTACACCTGTCATGTGAATAGACCCATTCATTTACTACTTGAAATATGAGTATAACATTATATTTGTCATATTTTAATGAAAAATAAAATAAATTATTAAATTTAGATATTTTAAGAAAATATATTATAAATTTGTTAAAAAAAAGTAATAATTAATTAATAGATTAACGTGTTAGTTTTAATCGTTAATTTTAGTAGAAAAATAACATAAAATTGTTAAATCAAGATTTTCATTAAATAATTACACTTTGTATATAAAGATAAGGGTAACTACTATTTTGGACCTTGTATTTTGTAAAAATTACAAATTGGATCATCTGTTTTGTTAAATGACAAAATAGATCATATATTTTTCAAAATGGTAAAAATAAGACCCTGAGTTTAATTTTTGAATATTTTTTAATATAATCAACTTGAAGACAATTTCTAACATGAACAGATACAAAAAATATAAACAGTTTTGTCATAACATATTTAGATCATATTTTTATTAAATTTTATTTTCACAAAAAATCAGTTTATGGTCTTATTTGTACCATTTTGAAAAATACAGGGTCAATTTTGTCGTTTAACAAAACAGAGAGTCTAATTGGTAGCTTTTGTAAAACACATGGTCTAAAATGATATTTACCCTAAAGATAAAGATATCAATGAATATTCCAAGAAAAATCATGATAAAATTATTAATAAATTAAAGAAAAAAAAATCGTCAAATTGATATTTGTATAAACACTTCAAAAAAAAGGGCCTACTTTTAGTGATAACTTTTGAGTCACAACATAATTTTTTTGTAACTACATGTAACTTGTAATCACAATAAAAATTTACGTGTGACTAAAACATAATATTCAGATACAAGTTGTCACTAAATTAGTTTTAGTCACAACAAATATTGTGGCTAAAAATACATTTAGTCACAATAAATTTTGATTTTTATAACTAATACCTTTAGTTACAAGTTTTTTAGTGACAACATAGAAATTGTGATTTATAATTAATCACAACTTTTATTGTGACTAAAAGTAAGATTTTTTATAGTGAAAAACTGATTTATAATTATATATGCATGGAACCAACGCCTTATAAGCAAATTATTCTTCTGTTTGCCAAATCGCAATGTGTGGCCATCCTTATACAATGCAAATCATTTAATGCACTAAGATATTATATAAACAAGGGGTCCAAGTTTGAGTTTGGGTCAAGGTTAGAGTCTGGGTCTTAATTAGGGTTCGGGGTGAGGGCTAACGTCGGGGGTTGGTTTGGGTCTGAGTAGGAAGCTAGCGTCTAAGGTCTGGGCCAGGAGCTAGGATCCAATTGCTGGGTTGGGTCGGGTCTAAAATATTGTTAAAACAGTACACAAATAGATCATGATTAAACAAAAATATTTAAATAAATTTTGAAAGGGATATTTTTTTAATTCTTACTTTTTTGTAAAAAAAAATGAAAATAGGTTTACATAATATAAATTTTTGAAAATATTTTTATTTTTCTAATTTAAAAATAAAAAACTAACTAAAATATTATTAAAGAACGCAAGTTCTATGTTCATGAATATTCGGTCATTCAATTTTGTATGCTTTTAGATCATCTCGGTTCTATGACTTTCTTTTCTTAGAATTACTTGACTTTAGGACTTTGGTGCTTGTCTAACCACTTAATAATGTTATTATATACTTTTAAAAATAAAAAATATATAGATATTTTATAAAAAAAAAAAAAATTAAATTTAAAATATTATAAATATTCTAAGAAAATTTTAATAGTAAATATTTTATATTAGTTTTCTGGTCATATTTAGTGTGATTATATTATTTATTTATTTTTTTCTTTCTTTTCGATTAATATATAAGTGGAGTAAAACTTAATAATTTTTATGATTTTATAGATCGATATATTTTACATGATTTTTAAAGGTACATGATCTTGAAATATAATTTATATAAATTATTTTTTAATATCAAAATCGAAAATATTTTAAGTCAAATTATATTTGTAAGGTAAGTCAAACTTGATATATCATGATTATATGAAGTACTAATTATTGATAGGAGGCATATATACACTAATATTGTCTTAATATAGTTAAAAAAAATCTTAAAAATCAAAATCTCAAATCTTATTTTAAATTTTTTTAAAAAATATATTATTTAATTAAAAAATAATAATAATACGTACATTGTACGTAACATCAACCTAGTTATACAAAAAGAGTAATTAAATGATATAAAAGAGATATTTGATTGTTAAAATAATTGAGATTGGAATTCTAATACTAATCTACTAAATTTTCCATTCTAGATTTCTAAGATCATTTGATCAATAACATGAGAAAATTGTAATGACACAATATATTTATGGAATTAGTTAGAGAGGAGATCAAACAACAAAACTTTAGTTGGAACGATCTTCCTCATCAAAAACTTTAGTCAATTGAAAAAACTCACACTTATATTTTAATTAGACTTTAAAGAGATGTTAAACTATTATTAATTATAAATCATTAACTATATGAGTTAAAAAGATAAAAAATATTCATCAACCCCTATTTTAATAATATAAATATTTTTTGACAAAAAAAATGACCTTATTAAAATTCAAGAGTAAACCAAAAATCTCAAGAGAAAATAAAAATATACAAGTATATGAAATTAAGCACTTAACATTCAAAGTTATGAGCTTTCAAAAAAAAAAAAAAAACATGCATTCAAAATTATAATAGCAATTAGCTAATCAATTATAACGAGCATAATTAAATTGTTTTGGAAATTAGAAACACTTGCAGTTATATAGGGAAGAATAACATTTTGGCCGAAATATAATCATACGATTTCCAAATCCATTTTAAGAGACTACATCCACACAATGTTGTTTGTTGAGCTGAAATATCAATTAATTGTAGTAATCAATTAACATTGACAATAATATACATTTTGGTGGTGTCAAATAGCCCATGATATTTTTATGTATTAAATTCTAACTAATATTATCCTTAACCCTATACATTAAAATATAAATGATAGTGATGTTATGTTGGGTTTTATGCCCTAAATAAAACTCATTTCAATATAATCAGATTTACTTATTAATAAAGATCAGAAATAACATTTTATGTTGCATGGTTCACATGATTTATTTTATGATTATATATATATATAATGTATGAATTCTATTTAAGTCCAGAACATATGAATTTGTTAATGATTATAGTGTTGTCAGCACAGTGGAATATAATCTTAATTATATGTTCGAAAGTTCTTTCCCTGATTTGTCAGAACACTAGAATTAGACTGGCATGGTATAATCAGCGATAGGTATTCTTACACCTTGGATAAGTGTTATGTCCTTTCCAGGGCATTGGCAAAGTTTACCAGTATCAGATGTATGGAGTATACATCGGAAGGGACCGATATTGAACTTTGATTAGATATATTAAAATTTACCGTAATATCTATTCAATTCAATATCACTCGTTGATCCTAGATCAAATGATCTTAATCCTGATATGGTTAGGTTCGATCTCAAGAGTATTATACATGTTCTTTGATTTGTTAGTTAAGCCTACTTTTGGGTCAGGGTGATACGTACATTTTGGGAACATGATAGTATAATTGAGTGGGAGCGCTAACATAAATATGGAGTCTATAACTTCTATAGGAATTTAGAAGTGAAACGATGATATCCTTCGAGCTTGGCTAAACAGAGATAAATGGTGGAGATCTCATTTCACTTCGCTGAAATATCATTTATACGGAGCTAAGTGTTTTAAGGATAAAATACATTGAAGGTGTAACGGTAACTTAGTGCCTATTCAATGTACATCATCTATTAGAGGGTCATTGATCAAATTAGGATTATAACAATGGATAACTAATGACGTATCTATATCGTGGAACATATAGAGCGTTCTATATGACTGAGAGTGCAATTCCAAGTTCTAAGTGTGGATTCAATAAGGAATTAATAAGTTAGGGAATTTACTTGGTAAATTCGGTTCGACTTATTGGAAGCTCGGAAATATAGGCCCATGGTCCCCATACTAGTTGAGACCATACTACTTGTAAGACTCAGTTAATTAATTTTGATTAATCAATTATAATTCTAAAGTTAGACTATGTCTAGTTTATGAATTTTCACTATGTTATGGCTTGATTGTGAAGAAATAGTGTTTTGGGGTTTATTTGTTAATTAAGAGACTTTATGGAGTCTAATTAATAAATATTATAAATGACAATTTTATTTGATAGTTATTTTAATTATTAAATAAATAGTTTGGCATTTATAGGTTTGAATTGAAAAATATGGTATTATTGAAAAGAAGAATAAGTGGTTGAAATAAAGTGGCAAAATTGTAACTAGAGATTGGTCCACTTATTGTGTACGGTCAAGAGGTATTTTTGCCCAATATTTTATTCTTTTGTAATCCATTTAATTCAACCCTAACCCTATTGAAGAATAGTATAAAAGGAAGGTTATGGTCTCATTATCCAACTAATGCCTCCAAAGCTAAAGACCTAGATGAGACCTCTTCCTTCTTCTTTCTTCTTCGATTCGAAACACTAAGCCTTTTTTCACACTAAATAATTTCAGCCACTAGTGATAGAGTAGTGCCCACACACATCAAGTGGTATCTCAATCATAGTGTGTAAGACTGTAGGAGATTCTAAACAACAAGAAGGAGAATCAGCATCAAAGGAAGGAGAGAAAGAGATCCAGGTTCAGATCTTGGTGATGCTCTGCTACAAAAAGGAATCAAGGGCTAGAGATCTGAACGGAAGGAGTCATTATATTCCGCTGCACCCAATGTAAGGTTTACTCAACTTTATATGTGTTTATTTCATTGTTTTAGAATTCATATTAAGATGTTAATGAAACATAATTGTTAGTAAATCTAGATCCTGATAAAATATTTCCAACATGTTATACAAAATTACATAATTTGCACTTATAATTAAAAATAAAATTATGTGAGGTTATTATGTATTATATAAAAACATTTGTGTATTTCGAATTCCAATCATGTCCCAAATATTTGTGTAACTCTATACATATATATATATATATGTGGGTGCACTTTTAATGGGTATTACCCATTCATGGATAGTATTATGCACGTATAATTAGTTTTCTTTTTAATCAGGTTTAATGTAACGCCCTAATGCTAAGGCACGCTACGGTGCTTTTTCAATTACAGTGCAGTCTTTGCTAATCAAAGAATTTTCTTAAAAAACGTGTCAAATTAAAACTTTAATATTAATTAATAAACTTTATAATATACAAAATTATTTACAAATTTTGGAATCCCATTTAAAAGCTTTCGTAGACAAAATACCAAAATACATTACTGGTCGCACAACGACCACAAAATAATATTCCCAGATGTCCCGAGACCGAACACTCCAGGTCACGTTGCCACGACATGTACAATCCCATCCAAGCCAGGCTCACTCCTGTTCAGCTTTCGTCTTTCCTTTACCTACACATGGAAGCAGAACTGTGAGTCGACAGACTCAGTAAGAAAAGCATATAACATATCATATATTTTTCGACTTGTATTTAGGCGTCCATACACCTATTTACAAGGCTTAACAGATGAGTAAGAATGTTCTACTAAGGATATGACCATGTATCATGTACCACATGCACTCAGTATACCTTCGTACTAGTGTAGGTAAGGTGTGGACCGCACCGTAAGTACTATTAAGTGTTGTACCACAGACACCTTGTACCTTTCTGTACAAGTGCTGGTAACACCACGGTGTACTTTCAGACATCATACACTTTACCAATGCACTCTGTACCGCAACCGTACAAGTGTTGGTAGTGTATGAATCACAACATATAAGCATGCATATACACTAAAAATATACATACATTCGCATATTGATATCACACATTATATACAGTTCTTACTTTCTTTCCAGATTCAAGTGTGCTGGCCGACCTAAACGGAAAGTCTCGCGCTAGATGGATGCCCTAATCACATAATGAAATCGGGTAAATCACACGATCGAAAACCTAATCCGGGAAACCCGAACCCACAACCCTAGGTTCTATTATACTCTCTATGGATTATTCTAACTCAGGAAGTAGGGAAACACCCAACTATGGCATTGAATGGACGAGAATTGAGAAAATGAGAGACACGGGGAACTCTGCCAAAACCGGCTAACCGGTTTTACAGGTACGTGTAAAACCGGTTACCTGGTTTGCACCAGTTCACCCAAGAAATCTCATTTCTTGCTCAAAACTCCACCAAACGTAACCAAACCTTCCACAGTACCTAATTAAGGTACACACAACATACTCCAACCAGTAATTCACAGAAAAAGGCACTAAAGCAAATTATGCCATTAAAAACCTAAACTTGAGTTTCAAAGCTCAAGCATACCTAATTCTTTTTCCATACACCAAAACTAGAATCCAGAGCTTAAAACCAACCCAAAATCAACCTAGAAATCAGATTACACAAACTTTAAACCCTAACAGCCCCTATCTTTCAAAATTACACAATCACACCAATGTAAAAGCTTCAAAATACATAACCATAGGTTCTAGGGTTACCTTAGCTTGATCCTCCTTGAATCCCTTGCTAAAATCACCAAAGTTCAGGAACAAAACTCCCTTGTTCTAGGTTGGTTCGAAGAGAGAGAGGGAAGGGAAGAAAGTCCTCTGATTTTGGTCTTATTTTCCTTCAATTTTATTTCTAAAATGAAAAGAGATTATCTAATTAATCTCTTGCTGAATAAGAGGCTAGGTGTCATCAATCTAGGCAGCCACCAAATCACACATTGGCTAATTACTAAAATGCCATTTAACTTAAAACTAGGGTATTTTCAAAACTAGGGGTAAAATGGTCAAATTCCATAACCCCGCTCAACTCCGATATTTTATTTCTTCCAATATATTTCCCACTAAGAAATAAGGTTCTAAACTTACTCATGTGATCGAACTAGTCATCCATCGCATTTTCTGTAGTCGCCGAGCAAAAATTACAAAAATAACATATTTCATATTTAATTCATAAAATACCCCTAGAGTTTAATAAAATCTCCGGAATTGAGAAATTATAACTCTGGTGCCCATTTCTAACAATGAGGCCCACAAATAATTAAACTCATAAATAATTATAAAAATATCAGAAATTAGTGCTAATTGCCTTTACTAAACCAAATTATTAAAGCGGTCATTACATTTAATTAAGTGATGTTAAGTGCAATATACGTATATTAATTTTTTTAATTAAGTAATGTATTTTTATTTTTTAATTTTTGAAATAAGAGGTTTGAAATTTTGATCTCTCAGAATTTTTTTTTTGTTAGCTATTGCGGTTACATTGGTGTGCTCTTTAGATGTAATTATATATATACGTATTTTATATTTACAATAAAAGAATGAATTTCTATGTTATATGTATTTTATATTAATCTCTCTATGTATAAGGATTATATTAGAAAATATTTTGACAAAATTTGAATTTAATTAAAGAATTAATTACTTTCAAAATATATTTTATATATTATGCCTAAATATATATTTTTAAAAAAAATAATGATAGTGATAGATACAATATTTTTAATTTGTAGTTAGGAGAGTGTAGTTATAATAAATTGTAAGTTAAATTAAGATTTATATATATATATATATTCGTGATTATATATAGATATAATGTTTATTTTTAAATATATATAATTAAATTAATTTTTTTTATATAAAATATGTAAATAATTTTTATTATATATAGATGTGATTATATATAGATATAATGTTTATTTTTAAATGTATATAATTAAATTAAATTTTTTAATATAAAATATGTAAATAATTTTTATTTTTAAATACATATAATAATAGTATAAAATTAATAAAGAATATTATGTTAAGTAATTGATATATTCTGTTAAAGTTAACGTAGAAACCTAAAAACTTGGGATATTTGTTAAGTTAACGTAGAAACCAAAAACTCTGTTAAACCAAAAATTCCGTTACATAGTCACATTTTATATAGAATAGATATATTTTTATATGAAATGTTGTTATGTATTTGTGTTTTTTATTTTTTATACTATTACTTAACAAAATATTTTTTATTAGTTTTATAATATTATTATATGTATTTAAAATTAAAATTATGTATGTTGATCTCAAAAAGTGATCAACCGATAGTTGGTCCATATAGATTTGATGTTTGGTACGTGTTACACAAACAAAATGAAAAAAGCAATAAACACAAAGATTTTTTATACAATTTCAGCCTCTTTGTGATAGCGAGTAATGACCTACTCCCTATTTGGTTGTATTGATACTTAAAGATAATAGTATTCAATCACTATAGGTGGGATCTGATATAGCTCTCTATAAGGATATAAAACATGAATCAATAGGCAGATATCTAATGAGAGAGTGAGATTGCCTTAGAGGTGTGTGAGAGAGATGAAGAGAGGAAAGGGAGAGCCCTTGGGGGCGTGTAGCACAGAGAGAGAAAAAGAGACTAGGGTTTTGATTTAGAACAATTTGGAGGCTTAGTGACTTAGGTTTCTAGGCTAGGGTTAATGCTTTTATATAGAAGGCCTAAACTCTAGATTACAAGTTTAAATCCTAGATATTTACATAATTTGTTAGATAATTACAAAAGACTAAAGTGCCCTTGAATTTAGATATTGTTCAGCCATTCTGTTGGGCTTTTAGGGCCCTGCTCATGCCTTAGGTCCATGTTTTGGGTTGTACATATAGTCCTGCCAGGTCAATCCTAGCCACCCATAGACCTACAGGGATGTTTGGCTGGCCATGGTTCTGGCAGGACATGGCAGGTCACGATAGCTCCACAAAGAGGAGGCCAGCCTTTGAGTGTGGAGGCTAGCCTTTTGCAAGTTGAGGACAACTTTGTACACTATTTCTATAATGTCCTAATGCTAAGGCACGCTGCAGTGATTTTTTAATTGCAGTGCTATCTTTGCTAACCAAGGAATTTTCTCAAAAATTGTGTCAAATTAAAACTTTTAATACTAACTATGTGATTTTATAAACTTTAATATATTATTTATAAGTGTTGGGATCCCGTTGTTAAACTTTTACAAAAATATCCAAAATACAAATCTCAGGTCACACAGCGACTACAAAATGGAAATCCTAGATGTCCTGAGACCGAACACTCCAGGTCCCGCTGCCATGACATGTACAATCCCATCCCAGCTCTGGCTCACTCCTGCTCAGCTTTCGCCTTTCCTTTACCTACACATGGAAGTAGAACTGTGAGTCAACCGACTCAGTAAGAAAAGTATATGACATATCATATAATATCGACTTGTGTCTAGGCGTCCATACACCTATTTACAAGGCTTAACAAATGAGTAAGAACGTTCCATACTAGGGTACAACCACTGTACCATATACACTACATACCTCATTGCACGAGTGTTGGTAGGGTTTGTTTCGTACCCTGAGTACCACTGAGTGATATACCACACACATTCTGTACTTTCTCGTACTTGTGCTGGTAACACCGTAATGTACTCCTTAACAATATACACTATACTAATGCACTCTGTACCATTTCCGTACAAGTGTTGGTAGTGTAACAATTATAACAAGCATGCATAACTTTAACACATACATACATTCGCATATTCATATTACATATTATACACAATTCTTACCTCCTTTTTGAATTCAAGTGAGTTGGCTGACCTGAACGGACAGTCTCGTGCTGGATGGATGCCCTAATCACATAACACAACCGGGTAAATCACACGTCAAAATCCTAATCCGAGAAACCCGAGCCTACAACTTAAGGTTCTGTTATTCTTAATAGGAACTACAATAACCTAGGAAACAGGGAAACACCCAACTAAGGCACTGAAATGGGCAAGAAGTGAGAAAAAAAGTTGTTCGGGGAATCTGCCAAAACCGGTTAACCAGTTTTATAGGTCCTGGCAAACAGGTTAACCGGTTTGCACCAAGTTTCCCCAAACAACTCCAAACTTTCTCAAAACTTATCCAAATGCCACCAAACCTTCCAGAGTATCTAAAATAACCTTCCACAATATATTCCAAGCAACAGAAGTAAGAAAAATACTTAAAATCAAAATATGCCATTAAAGGCCTAAGTTTGAGTTGCCAAACTCAAACTTGTTTAATTCCATCACAACATATCAAAACCAACATCCAGAACTCAATATCAACTTAAAATGGACTTAAAAACCGAACCATAATCTAATCAAACCATAACAGCCCCTATTCTCTAAAATCACAAGTCAAAACCAACTAAAACCTTGAGAAATTCATAACGAATAGTGTCTAGGGCTTACCTTGGTTAGAACCTCCTCAATTTCTTGCTGAAAACACAAAAATCAGCAACAAATCCCCTTGGTTCTTGCTGGTTCGAAGAGAGAGAAGGGAAAGAGAGGGTGTTATTTGATTTTTTGGCTTTTATTTATTTTTTCCTCTAAATGAAATAAGGTTTAATAAATTAAACCCTTGCTGAAAATAAATTAACTAGGTGTCACTCCCCTAGGCAGCCACCAAATCCCTCACTTGACAAATTACTAAAATGCCCTTTTACTTATAACTTAAGCAAAATAAAGTCTAGGGGTAAAATGGTCAAAAATAATAACCCCGCTCAAACTCAGTATTCTATTTCCTCCAATACATATCCCACTAAGAAAATAAGATTCTAGACTTACCCAAGTGATTAAAATACTCATCCATCACAATTTCTGTTGTCGCCGAGCAAAAATTAGAAAAATAACATAATCCACATATTATACAAATAATACTTCTAGAGTTTAATAAAATCTCCAGAATTGAGAAATTATAACTCTAATGCCCACTTTTTATTATGGGACCCACAATTAAATAAATTCACAAATAATTATAAAAATACCAATAATTAATGCTAATTGCCTTTACTAATCCATATTATGAAATGCAGTCATTACAATTTCGTTGTAGAGACCAAGTTCCCTTGGTCAAATGGAAGCCTCCTTGGTCCGGAAGTCACTTCTTGGCCGGCCAGCTTATGCACAGATCCTGACCAGCCTATAGGCTCACTTTGGTCGACCTATAGGCTTCTCTTGGCCGACCAAGGATGTTAGTACAGCTCCTTGAGGGCTCGCTTCACTCCATTTAGTTGTTGCTTGGCAGTTTTGTTATAACTTGCATGGATGCCTTGTTCTGCTACTGGCAGGGGTGTACTCCACCTGTACTCGATCTTTAGCTTACGTGGACATGCCAAGTCAGGTGGACAAAATTTGGGATAACATTTGTCCCCCAAGTCCCTGTTAGAACGTCTGATAGAATAGGGACTTTCCTGCCATTGTCTTGTCTGTAGTAGTCTCTGTTGAGCAGCCTTGTCTAGCCAAGTGTTGGCTTTTTGCCTGACATGCTTTTGGATCTTTGATCTTCTCTCTCTCTCTCTCTCTTGCTCTTTCTACATATATACATCTCCTCTTCTCTTCTTGGATATCTCTTCTTTGTACCTGCCATTAACAAGTTTCAAGCTTTTTAAGCTTTTAGAAACTTTTTGATTCACATGTTAGTTTGTAATCTCATTGATATATTGATCCTCATGATATTTTTGGAATGTGTAATGCGTAACTTTTTGATATAAAAGATTCAATTTTGTCCTTCGCTATGATTCTTGACTCTTTGAGTCATAAGGAATACGAGGCACATAATTGAGTTTTAAAACAAAAAACACACATTGGGATTCAAAACTTACCTTGGTTGGCCGAGGAGGTCTTGCTTGAGACCTGGCCGGACCTAAGGCTTAATCATGGGAGTTGGCCAGCTTTAGGATTTTACCCTATAAAGCTTGCATGTTCATGCATGGGTTTGGTGACCCTGGCCAGTTCTTGGCTAAGTCATGATATCCTGGCCGACCCTTTCAAGGCTTGAGATCCTTGGCTGGTATGGGCCTTGGTTTCAAGTGGGTAGCTAGTTTTCTGTCCTCTTGTGACTTCGGCAAGAGTTTGGCTTTGTAGGCATATACAACCTTAGCCTCATACGTGGTTTCCTTAGAAACTTTGTATGAAGCTTAATGGTGAGTCTATTATAGTCAAATGTTCAACTTAAGACTCAACATGGCTTGGATCCTGTAAGAAACTTTGCCCTAGCCGTAGCTCAGTACGTGGCCCCTATAGGAGCTCTATCCAGGTCTTTTCTGGCTATACGGTTCTAGCAGGGCCTTGGCCTCATGCATGCAAACCAATCTCATATCGGGCTTCAAAGCTTTCGTGTTCTTGCTTTGGCCTATATGCCCTCAATTTTTGAACATTACTATTATTTAGCCTTAAAGCCATCTATGACGGACATATGATCGTCTTGGCTATCTTCTTATGGCCTTGACAAGTAAGGGTCTGGATTTACTTTGTCAAGCCGAAGTATGCCTGCACAACTTAAAGGCAGGTTTAGTAGCTTATTTTAAGCCTGAAAATTTATCTACATAAGTTCTTTGTGCCAGTTCGATGCGTTGTACGGTATGGGCACCCCTCAAACAACCTTGCAGGCAAATCCCTTGGTCACTTGCTATTCACCAAGTTTCACAGACTTTGGCTGGGTCCTTCATTTTTCTCATTCTTTGAGAATTTCTTGTACTTCTCCTTGATTGCATTGAGAAGATCTTTTGCAATCTCAGTTTGGGGAATACTATCACGAATGGACTCATCCATGTGATACCTCATAAGCATCAGCAGTGGCGGACCCAGAATTTAAAGTGAGGGGGGGCGTAATTTTTTATTGTAAAAGGAGGGAGGGCATAAATAAATTTAAAAAGAAAAACATAAAGTGTAGTTAGTGGGATTTGAACCTTTACCCTCTAACCTATTAGCCATCTACCTTAACCATTACACCAAGCTTACTATTATGCCTATAAATATCATCTTTTAATACAAATATATGTTGTAACTAATTTAAATACATATACATTTTTTTCTCGATTTTTTTTTCAGGGGGGGCAATCGCCCCCCCTCGCTACAATGTGGGTCCGCCCCTGAGCATCAGACAACAACGATTGGAATGCTCCCAAACCTCATAGGACTTTCTATCCTTTTCAGTGGTATCATCAGTAGGTTTCGGAGGTGCATTAGTTCTCAAGGCTAAATCCACTCTCATAAGAGTCAAATTCATCATGAGAGATTCTACCCATTGCTTGTGGTTAGTTCCATTCAACGTCAACATGGCAGATGTTATTGGATTGCTTAAAGCTAATGAGAAACAAGAGCAATAACCATTAAATGCATGTTATAACATAATCATGCCATTTGTGCTCTCTTCTCATAAATAAATGATCGCAAAATAACAAATGATCATTATGCATGCTAGAGTTCTCATACAAATTAACAAGATGGAACTTATACACAGGTAAGAACAATCTATTAAATATTATAATCAAATACATTAATTCACTATCGAAAGGATAGATAAATTGTGATTCATAATATTTAATAATTTTAAGCAACCATCATCGATAGGATAATTAATTAATTATAAAGATCTTAATGTTATTTGGAAGAAAATACAAAAATAAATTAATATTTAAGTGTTCCTCATTACCAAACAATTTTCCATGCTTAATCTTACGATAGGCAAGAAAATAAGCACTAATTGTTGGAATAAATCACAAAATTTATGCCACAATACTAAAATTATCAACCAATATGAATAAAATTCATGTAATTAGTATTGTACATACCAAAAATAATAGAGAATTAAAAACATGACAAGGTGGAAAAATGGTCCAAAAACACTCTGCACGCACCCCCACGCGCCTGCTAGTTTTTTTTATAAAGGAACCGTACGACATGTCGTTTTATGTCGTTTTGGAAAAACAACATGCCGTTTGGTCGAACGACATGCAGTAGGCCGAAGACAAGAAACAACTTGTCGTTCACTGAAGGGCTCCGAGACAATAAACGACATGTCGTTTTGAGGGGATCGGGACACCAAAAAAATGACTTGTCATTTTTTGTGAGATTTCAGGACACCAGAAAAACGACATGTCGTTTTTGAGCTGTTTTCTGGACTGAAAAATGATGTGTCATTTTTTCACGTCTCTTTTGCCCAGAAAAACGCCAGTGGGTCTGAAACTCGGGTCCACGGGACCCAGTTCGTGACCTGACCATATCTCCAAAATTCGGCCACCAAATTTGACGTCGTTTGAGGCATTTTGTCCCATTTTTAATCCATTATCATTTTCCAACCCATTTACTCAAAAAATACAGAATAATACATCAAAAAATGATGAATCCAAAATGGGTTTCTCCATTGTTAAAGCTCATATATCTCAATAGAAAAAGTAAAAGATTTTTTACAAGACATATATGAAAAAATTTAGAGGGATAATACTCATATCCACACAACCTTAAACACATTAATCTAAAAAATCACCACAAATTTCAGATTTGAGAAAATAGGTTTGTGAAAAATTTTGAGCCCTAAAATCAATATGTATGGCCCTTGATACCAATTGTTGAAAAACAATTACAGATTATGAGCATTCAAAAGCATCAGCCAACAATAATCCATAATCATTAAAACCAAGATTTAGTATTTATTTAGAGCATCAAAGACAAAATACACATACCTCTCATACTATCTCAAGGAGAATCACCACCAAGATCCCTAATCTTGAGCAAAAACCTAGAGAGTACTTGTGGAGCTAACCCTTTTGCCTTTTACCATACAAACCCTAGTGACCCATTTACCACACATAACACACACATATATATATATACATGTTATTACCCTTATAATCCTAAGGGGTTATTAACTAATAGGGCTTTTGGGGTCTTTTATGGTATACTTTAATTTAATGGGTTAACTATAGTATTAAGGGTGCTCTCATGTGCCTCTAATACATAATTAAGTTGTTAACCATCCCATTATAGTTATTAGCAACATTAGGCACATAGTTAATGATTGTGTATTATGGAATTAAACCTATGATTGTATTACTCCATTATAATAATTCTAATAGAATATAGATTTAAGATTGTATATTTGAGTAATATTATGTAGAAGGATTCTTTAAAAAAAAAATTGTAGAATTATATATGTAATTTAAAATGAACTTTTTTTGGCTAAATTGTCTGAATTATCTTCCATTTGTATTTAACTCTTTAAGCTCAAATTTTAATGGTAAATTTTCTAAAATACTGAATTGTTAGTAAATTTAATATGTCATCAATTTTTCACAGTAAACTACTAACATAGATTGCTTATGTATATACTTATACACGTGATACATTTATATTGGTACAGGTACTACTATTATTATTTAAAAAAATATAAAAATTATTTCCAAATTTATAATATATATATATATTTTAAATATTTATTCTTATTTTTGTAATTTTATTTTATTTTAAATAATAATATTAAGTGTATCAATATAAACTTATCACGTGTACAACATTATACACATAAGCAGTCCATGGTAGAAGTTAACTGAATAACACTTTAAATTTGCTACCAATTTACTAGTTTAGAAAATTTTACTGCCAAATTTAAATTTAAAAGGTTAAACATAAGTAAACCAACAGCCAAAAACTCATTTAAATTTTTTATAATTATGGTTTAAGGCCTGTTCGCTAGAGTACCAAAATTCATAGACAATATAAAAATCATGAAAGACAGACATAAAGTAGTTGGTTTAAGTGTAAACAAAACAGTTCTTACTTAAAATACTTCTATCATCATCATTCTATCAATTCATAATTCATGTGAAATTATCGAAAAATTAAACATTGTTTTGCTATTTTAGAATATAACAAAAATAAGTCCTAATTATTTTCAAAATAATTTAAAAAAAAAAAAAAAGAAAAAAGAAGTCCTAATTTTTTTTCCTATTATTGACCATGTATAAAAACGCAATCCATTCGGAAACAAAAATAAAATTATAGTGCTACACGTTTTTGTAAGTATAACTAAATATATTATGTTAAATTTCTATATGGTCCTCGATCCTATGCATGTGAATTGATTACGCTGTGAAGCATTCAGAAAATAATTAAGGCCTAAAAAATGTGTACTAAATAAATAAGAAGTACATAAATATTAATTTATTAATACAAAATAGGCACTTATGCATCTTAATTTAATTAGGAAACAAAATTGGACAGAAGAATTTACAACTCAGAAAAACAGAGTATAGAATCGACAATGCCTCATAATTAATTCGGACTAATAAATTAACCATTTTTTTTCTTCTTAATTTTCGAGTATATTTAGAATACTAATAATTTTGATTTCTATTTTTTTTTTTTAAAAAAAAAAAAAAAACTGTGTTTGAGAGTAAGTGATGAAGATGATCAGAAAGGAGGGAAACTTCTTCCCATAGTATTGACATTAGCAAAGAAACCAACCAAGTCTTGCCTGTACGGAAGAAACGACCTTCTTTTCTCTGCGTTTCGATTCAATTCTCTGTTTCTCACATAAAACACCTCATGAGCCGCTATCATCTTATTGTTCCCCACTGCCTTCCCCACCGCCAACGTCGCACCCTTCGATTTCACGGCCGTGCTAATCTTACCCTTTTCATTACTACTGCCGCTACCCGAGCTTCTTCCGTCTCTATTAACGGCGGAAGCAACGGACGTTATCTTCTCATGACCAATTTTCTCTTCAACCTTCTGTTTCGAGCTCGATGACGGAGTTAAGAACACAAACGAAGATTCCTTACCGTCGCTATTACATCGACGAAGCAATTCTCTGAAACTCCACCGCTTCGATGAAGATCCGGTAGATTTGCTCTTTCTGCATCTCCCTGGAGTCGGCGGAGCTCCCTTGGGAGTCCAGACACAGTACGTTCCCGAAGGAATTCCGTCTAATTCGTCAGCCTCAGAAGACGAACACGACGGAGGACCAGGAATTTCGTCTCCGTCACCGTCGCCTAATCGATCTCGCCGTCGGTCATCGTAATAGGCGGATAAAAGATCGCGATTAAAAACCGGAAATACAGGACCAATAGGACCGTTGAATAATACCTCATCTCCGGCTGTACTGAAGGAGACGAACTCGAAATCTTCATCATCGACGTTGTGGTGGCGGTTGTCGTGTTCGCTGCCGCCGTCGGAGCTTTCGAGGCCTAAATCAGCGAATTCTCGTGAGACTTTGGCGGCTATATGGACGAGTCTATCAGAGGAGTAGCTGTTAAAGCTGGGACAAAAGGGTTGTTCTGAGCTCTGGTCCTGCATTTGTAACACTCGTAAAAGATGCTTCGTTTCGATTTTTTCAATTCTCTATGTTTCGTTTGGGCTGTATTATAGTATTGTAGTAACTAGTATTCTTTCCTCTATATATATAGACACCAACTTAATGCATATAATATAATATAAATAAATAATATGTTATTAATTAATAATAAATAGGGGCTGTTTAGGGTTAAATAAATTCTTGGGGAGAAACCGAGAAAAAGGTAACCAAGAAGGTGCAAAGTGCTTATTTATTTAAGTTTTATTAATTAATTAATTAGGGCGTGTAGTAAAAATGGGAATAATTCTATTAATTTTCTTAATTAATTAATTAATTTATTTTGGTTATGGGATAATTTCACTCCGCGATACACGTTTGGGAGAGGCTCATTCCACACGTGCTCTGTGAACACAAAAAAGGAAAGTGACACTTACACGTGTGGGGCTTAAGTGTAGAATTGTTTTGTTTTATTAGAAAAAGGAGATTAAAAATGAAAAAGAAATAGCAAAAGTTTACTTGTCTGAAAGTTACACGGCGTAATTATTAGGTTGTATTTGTATAGGTATAATTACACTATAAAATGAGCAAGCATTACTATATGTCATACATCACCACCACTATATTTTGATTGCTTCAATAGACCATTTATTAGCTATATATTAATACGGGTCACGCTAAAAGGTGGTAGACACTAGACATAGACACTATTACTATCTTTTTAATATTTCTCTGGGTAACTACAAATGTTGCCCAAATATATTAATTTATTTTTTCTATTTTCATTTACTTGGTAATTTTTATTACAATAAAAATGCATAGTGGTCTTATTTGGAGGTGAGCAACTGTTAGTTTTTTTTTTTTGTTTATTGAAAAGAGGGTGCTTTAAAACCTGAGAAAAAGAAAACAACACAACAAGAATCCTCAGGAAAGCCAGGAAGGCAAACAGCCATTCCAACAATACTCACCATCTAATCCTAACCCTGCCCTAGCACACCTGTGAGCCAGTTTATTGAACTCACGAGGCACAAAAGAAAGAATACAGGTAGGACTGAACGATAGCAAGTGTCTAATACGAATTACAAAATCACTCATAACAGAAAGATTACTAAAAGACCCATTAACTTTATCCACTAAACCCTTACAATCAGACTCTACAACATCTACAGGAAGATTCACACTCTGAGCCCATTCCAATGCAAGAAGAATAGCCTTGGCTTCTGCAACATCAGGAGGCACAGTCCCCGTCAAAGGAGCAATAACACCAGCCACCACCTGATCTTGATCATCTCTTACCACCACACCAAGACTATGCTTTTTCAAGTTAAGATCAATTGCAGCATCAGTATTGATCTTGTATCTAGAGGGAGCCACTGAGGAAATAAGGCTGATTGAAGACCGTTGCACAGTACATAAACCTTCAGCTTTAAGATTGGCAGATTCAAACTCCTGCAAATAAGCAACTGCATGATCAAATATAAACATGGGAGGCAAACATCTCTGATGATGCAAATAATTGTTTCGCTGTGACCACACCATCCAGAGGAAACAAAAGAAAATACATAACATGTGTTTATCTAAAGTCTCAACTGCTTTCGAAATAAAGGCATAAATATTCAAAGATTTGTTTTCAGCATAAAAAATATTAAAGGAGGAATTTTTCCAGGCAGTTTTAACTCTAGAACATTCAAGGAAAGCATGTGTGACCGTTTCTGAATCTACATGACAGAGAGGGCATAAAGGTGCAGGGATAATGTGTCTATGATAAAGGTTATAAGCAACAGGGATAGAGTTCAGAAGAATACGCCAAACACAGTGCTTAACCTTCGCAGGGATGGGAGAGAACCAGAGTTTAGACCAAAAACGTTTATTTCCCAAAGGAGATGAAGAGGAGGGGATATCTCTAGAAGTAAGTGCAAGATGATATGCAGATTTAACATTAAAAATCCCAGAATTATCCTTCCCCCAGATTAAAACATCAGAACACGAATGACCTGCTATAGGAATATCCAAGATATGATCAATAATGAAAGCAGGAAAATGATCTCTCAGCTTGTTTAAGTCCCAAGCACCTGAAGGAGAAATAAAGTAGGATAAAGAAGGAGAAGGAAGAGCGGCTATCAAATCAGAATCCTGAATGATAAAATTGGGCAACCAGCGATCATTAATTGTGTTAATAGTTTGCCCATTACCAACCTTCCAACAAAGGCCGTTCTTAAGAAGATCTCTACCCCATATGATACTTCTCCAAGAGAAAGAAGGGTTATGACCTGGAACAGCATCAAGAAAAGAGGTATGTGGGAAATATCTAGCTTGAAGGGTAAGACTAAGTAAAGAGTTAGGTGTTTGAAGAATTCTCCAAGCCTGTTTTGCTAACATGGCCTGATTAAAATGAACCAGGGACCTAAAACCTATACCTCCCACAAATTTAGATTGGCAGATCATGGACCACTTTCTCCAATGAATTGAAGGGCGATTGAGGGAAGAGCCCCACCAAAACTTAGATACCATTGATTCAAGTTCCTTGCAGATTTTGGTAGGGATACGAAAGCAAGCCATAGCATAAGAAGGGATAGCTTGAAGGACAGCCTTGACTAAAATTTCCTTTCCAGCCTTAGAAAACCATTTATGATTCCAGGATTGAAGAACAGACAAGACCTTATCCTTAAGGAAAGCAAAAGATTGATACTTAGCACGAGAAAAGCATTGGGGAAGTCCGAGATACTTAGAGATAAAAGGCTTATCCACCATTCTGAGAGTATGCATAAACATATCTCGAACATTGGCTTGGGTGTTGGGGGAAAACAAAATGGATGATTTATCAAAATTAATTAATTGGCCCGAAGCCTGAGAATAGGTATGAAGAGCTGAGTTCAAAGCTTCACAAGAAGACGGTGTAGCCATACAAAAAAGAAGACTATCATCCGCAAACAGCAGATGAGTGAGAGAAGGGGCAGTGCGAGAGATAACAACACCTTTAAGAACTCCTTGACGCTGAGAATGATGAAGGAGTGCAGAAAGTCCTTCAGAACAGAGGATAAAAAGGTAAGGAGAAAGAGGATCTCCTTGCCTAAGCCCTCTGGTAGGAAAGACTTTACCACAAACCTCCCCATTAACAGAGAAAGAAATGGTAGCAGTAGTTAGGCATTTCATGATATTAGAAACAAACTTTACAGGAAAGTTAAAATGATACATCAGACTTTGAAGAAAGTCCCATTCAACCCTATCAAAAGCTTTTGACATATCAAGCTTAAGGGCCGCCCAACCTACTTTCCCAATCTTCCTATTGTTAATGGCATGCACAACTTCATTCGCAAGAAGTATGTTATCAAAAATGATACGCCCCGAGATAAAAGCACTTTGGTTAGGGGAGATTATTTTATCCAAAACAACCTTCAGCCGATTGGCAAGAGTTTTTGAAATAATTTTATAAAGGGTGGTACAAAGACTAATAGGCCTGAAATCCTTAAGAGAATGAGCACGTTGCTTTTTGGGAATGAGAACAATGAGCGAAGAATTGATTGAGGAAAAATCCGCACCATGATTAAGGCAATCCAAGATAGCCTTAGTCAAGTCAGATCCCAAGACCGACCAATTCTTCTGATAAAAATAAGCATTGAAGCCGTCAAGGCCTACAGCCTTATCACCAGAGATTTGGAAAACAGCCCTCCTAACTTCTTCAGGAGTAAAATCCTGATCAAGAAAACTGACATCAGATTCATCTAACCCAGAATTAAGGTAGGAAAAGATAGCAGAAGCAGCATGCACATCACTGCCTTGGGTAGAAAAAAGGTTTTGGAAGTAGTCAGTGATTAAACCAACAATCCCCTCATGAGTGTTCACCACCGAGCCATCCTCAGTTCTAAGGAACTTAATCGTATTCGCTTTCTTCCTAAAAGAGGCATGTTTATGAAAAAATTTTGTGTTTCTGTCCCCAGCTTTCAACCATTTAATCCTAGCACGTTGCCTCCAATAGATCTCCTCTTTGTACAGCAGAGAATCCAGTGCAGACTTCAAAGAACTAAGCCTACGAGACTCCTCAGAACTAAGGGCCATCTTACTCTGAAGTTGGTCAATTTCTAAATTGAGCCGAGAGATTCTAGTCTTAAAAAGAGAATTATGCTTTTTACCCCAAGACTTAAGATGGCTAGCACAGTGTTGCTGCTTATCAAAAAAAGATTGCAACCCAGAGGTAGACAAAGGAATAGCTTGACCAGTCCAAACTTCTTTAACAGTAGAATAAAAATCAGGATCCTCCAGCCAAACATTCTCAAATCTAAACCTTTTATTTACAAAATTAGGGACAGTATAAGAATTATTATCTAAAACTAACTTAATAGCTCTATGATCCGAGCCAAAAAAACCTAGATGATGTAAAGAATTATTAGGGTAAAGGTCACACCAAGATTCCGAGACAACCACCCAATCTAATCTTTCTTTAACACTAGAATTATACCAGGTAAATTTGTTACCAACAAAAGGAAGAGGAATAAGAGAAAATTTGGTTATAAAATCAGCAAAAGAAGAAGAACAAGAATTAGAACTAATACTACCCCCATATTTATCACTACTAAATAGATAACTATTAAAATCTCCCATTATAGCCCAAGGAAGACTAGGAGCATTATAATAAAGCTTATCCAAAAGTTCCCAAGTAAAACGCCTATGACTTTCCACAGGAGAACCATAAAAACAAGTAAGATGCCAAATATCATTAGAGTCAAAAGAAATATTACAATCTATATGATTAAGGGAGTAGTTCAAAATATTTACATTACAATCAGCTTTCCATAATAACATTAAGCCACCCCCAAAAGACAATCTAGGGACTTCTAAACCAAAATCAAAACCCAAAGAAGTCTTAAACCGATCGATAGAGTGAGGCTTGAGTCTAGTTTCCATCAAAAAAAGAACTAACGGCTTATGAGTCTTGACCAAAAGGGAAAGCTGGTTAAATGCTCGAGAGTTCCCCAGCCCTCGAGCATTCCAACTAATTAGAGTCATTTTTCTGGGCGGGTGTGCCCAGCAACACCCGCCTGTTCAGTTGGAGTTGTGGAAGGAGGAACAGAATCAGCATCCCCAGACCTGGCTCGCTTCAGCTGAGAACGCAGAGAGCCACCAATTTGGACTTGATGCGAGTGGAAAGTAGGTCTCTTGACTCCTGAAGCACAAGCAAGACCCTTTCCCTTGACATGAGGATCAGGGGCAGCAGTTTGCTTCGCCATATTGGTTCCCAGGTCAAGGGAAGGAATAGCATCAGCAAGAGATCTAGCAGCCATTAGAACTTCAGGATGCTGGAAGTCAGAATGATCAGAAACAATAGTGGAGTCCGTTGGTGCGATAGTCATGTGAGTGGAGACAGAGCCATAATGCATGGGAGTGACATATTCAGGAAAGTTAGAGGTACCATGAGTGCTAAGGTTCGGATTAACAGGGGTAGGGATCATAAGAACGCTCGAGGAAGCAGGTGACCCCAAAAACGAGCTTGGGCCAATGGTAGAGTTCAACAAACCGGTAAAAGTGTAAGACTGGGCCAAGAACGGATTTGGCATTCCCTGATTAGGAGGAAAAGACTGCTGAGGTAACTCAGAGATGGAAAAAGCAGGAGGGTGAGGATAATCAAAAGGACCAGACTTATCCATCGATTTTTCTTTCCCCCGGAGGAGAATGGTATAAGGACTAGGTGGTGGAACAGGATTTTCATCACATTTTTGCAAATAAGACTGACAGAACCTACGAGTATGATCAAGCCTACCACAGTAAAAGCAAAAATCTGGCAATCTTTCATATTTAAAGTCCAACCATTTAGTAAATTCCCGCCCCATCTTAAGGAAACGAATGTTAATACCCCTCCGAAGTGGTTTATTAACATCCAGAAGGAATCTGCCCCTTAAGTAAGGCCCAGTGCCTTCCTTAATGGTATCCTCATCGACTTGAATGAGGTCGCCCAAGCCTGAAGCTATAAGCTTGGCAAGATCATAGGACTTACAACGAAAGGGGATACCATACACTTGCACCCAGAAAGGAATATAATGCAAGAGGTCAGCGGTAAGAGGAAAAGAGTGATCAGGGGAGGCAAAAACAGTTAAGCTTTGAGCAAAGTGCCAAGGCTGCCCATCAAGGATTCTCTTCTTATCACCTTCGCACCCAAACGTGACAAGAAATAATCCTTCAGAATGTTCAGAGACAACAACAGGAAATCGGCATTGGGAGGTCCACATTTGCGAGAGAGTTTTCATTAGGGAGGGACGATTGAAAGGACGGATGGTAAACAAACGCAGAAGAAGGTTAATGGAGGGATGGGAGTCATCAGGAATATCAGGTAAAGTGAAAACATCACTTTCATCAGGAGTTAGGGACAAAGGGATAGGAGTTGAAGTGGGAATCATAGCCATAGCTAAAAGAAAAAGCAGGAAAGAGTAGGCAAGAAAAGATAGTAAGAAAGAAGATACCTGGATCCGTAGCCTCAAACACACCTTAAATAGAAAAACCCAGAAAGTCCACGAATCGACACCTTTCCAATCGCAGACCATAGCCACCACTTCTCTAGGAGTAGATCTCATTATGAGTAGAGATCTTTGAGCTGCACAATGACCATCATGCTTCCTTGCCGCCATAAAGATGAAACAAAATGAATCTTTGAGAAACGAGATGATTTGATAGCCAAAGATTAGGAAGAGAGACAAGAGTAAAGAGGGATAAAATGGAGGTTGAAGAGTATCTAGTTGATTAAAAGAGTAATTAATGTGGTCAGATGGGAAAGAAAAAACAAAGAAGTAAAGATTTAGAGGATCAGAAGCATTAAAGATACATTTAATGCTCTGAAAGTAATCATAGTAATCTTGGATTAAAGGATCGGGGCACCGGAAACCACCACACCACTCCGGTGGGTGGACCAAAAACCCATTTCGGGTACCAGAGTAGGAAACACACACAGGAACCTTGAACATTCTAGAGAGAAAAAGCCCTTAGGGAGTGACAATTATAGAGAGTGTACTACTTAGGTTATTAATATAAGTATATATGGTGGACATTTAGTGAGCAACTGTTAGTTTTCATGGTTATACTTCCAAAATTATAAATGTAAAAAAAATTGACCATTTTAATAAACGGACCGAATCGAGTTTATTTTTTATTTTATTTTTTTTTAAAAAAAAAGTCTTTAAATTTTTTATAATTATTTGAAAATTAAAAAAATTAGAGTATTGTATCAAATATCATATAATGTAAGAACAAAAACTTTTTTTAGTTAAATAAATAATGTAAAATTTTTTTTTTTTTATTTTGCTCAAACTATTTGTACTAATAGTATAGTAATGAATTATATTAAAAAAAATTGTATTATTTTATGAATGTGTGTATATAATACATAAATACATTAAATTATAAAAGTAATTTGTGACTAAACTCCTTATACTTTTATATTTGTTACGGTTTAACTCTCTTACTCGAAAAATTATGGCTAAACTCCCTGGACTCGACAATCGTTTTGCTCTGTAGTCCTTCCATCTATTTTGGTCTGTTAAGTGTCAAAGTGGACTGCTACAGTATACATAAATATACACGTGACAAAATTCATTAGTCCACCTAGCTAATATTAATAATATAAATAATAAAAAAAAATTTAAAATATAAAAAAAAAATTAAAATTAGAAAAAAAAAAATACTTTTTTTTCTTTTTTCTTTTTTCTTTCTTTCTTTTTCTTTTTTTCTTTCTTTCCTTTTTTATTTTTTTTTTAATTCGGCTAGGTACTATAGAAAAAACCAGAGAGTGTCATAGATAAAAAGCATAAAAGAAAAACCAAAAAAACATGTTTGTTTGAGGGAGTGGTCTAGAAGATCTTTCTCATCTTGGACCACATGAGGACACTCTACACACACGTATAAAGATACTGGCTCTTGTGTAGTTATTCTCATTGGAGTTTGGTGTGCTTATGTGTTACAAAAATTTATTTGCTCATGTTGTGCATTTCTTATTCTTGCTCAGTTATTTAATTCACTGCATTAATCAAATGTTAACTGTCTTGTTATCATCGTAAGATATTGAGTATCTCTAAGCTTCTAACTTTTTATCTCTATTAGTAAGGTCTGGGCAATTATTAAATTTTGTGGACATATTTGTAGTCATTAGATCTCCATGATCTCATTGACTCATGTCAATATGTTTGTTTCGATATACGTGCCAAAACTTGCGATGAAAACAGTTCAATTTGGGCGTGTATATTTCATTTTGCAAAGTCTAGTTCAAAATAATAATAATAATAATCATTGCTTTTTATCTTTGCATGGTAAAATATTGTTAGGGTATCCATTACTTAAAGCCAAAGGAGAGTGAATCGTTTTCTCACTTTACTCTTTTCTCCAAGCAATCCTAAAGTATGAAGCTCTCAATACACTTTGTCCATCCAAAAGACTCTCTTTCTCAGTCTATAATGGAGAATGTTGTTTCCATGTCGATTTCCACTAAAGCCATCAACCTTCCAACATCTGTGTCTCCTGTCGCATCAGAAGTCGTGACTAGTCCAGCTGAAGAAGTGTTCAGCGACGCCCATCCATGTTTATCAATTGTACCTTATCAGTCGACGGTCGATGATCCTCCTAGCTCCCCAAGGTTTGCATCTCCTCAGTCTCCGTCGTCGCCACTAATCAGTCAGAAGCCTCGAACCTTTCAAGGTAAGGCTCATCCTCTTTCAAAAAAAGCTTCTACTTCTTCTTCTCTCACTGAGCCATTTTCAAAAAGGGGCAAGCCTACTTGTCTGTCTAAATCTAAGCTGATAGGACCAACTCGTCCTCCCTCTAAGGTCTCTATAACTCTTCAAAGCAAAGACAAAGATCAGTCAAAATCCAATGCTTCAAAAAGAAAATCATCTAGTGATCCCACTTATAAACCATCTCCCAAAAAGACTAAGACCAAATCTATTCCTGTCCCATCTGCAGACTCGTCTCCAAAACACTCCACAAAAAGATCCAAAAAAAAATTCCTCCAAAAGCCCCTATCTCAAATGTTGACCCATTGACTATTTAATGCTTTGTTGATGCCTTTAAAGCGTTTGTATATCAACGTTGGTTTGGTAGTCGTGAGTTATGGTTTGAACAACTAGTAGTTTTGGATGACTTTCTTGAACTTCATCCATTCTTAAAAATTAGGAAATGGGTTCACACTGTCTCTAAGTTGTCTGCAGCTCATCCCATTTTAATTCGTGAATTTTATGCAAATCTAGATAGGATAGTTATTGCTGAAGGACATCCAGGTTGTGTAAGTGAATTTGTCAGGGGTACTCGTATTCTTTTTGGTCCTTCTACTATTGCATGCATCTTAAAAGTTTAGTCGGTCAAAAATCCAACCTATGGGAAATAGTTTAATCCATATCAAACTATGATGAGTAGAGTGCTAACTGGCAAGGATGACTATCTTTGGGAAAAGCAAAAAAATTTAGCTACTCATTTAACCCATTCTATAGGGCTCTTCATTAGGTTACTTTGTACAATTGATTTCCTAACTCCCATTTGTCCTCGGTCACTCTTGATATCGGAAAGTTTCTGTATGTTGTGGGAACTCATGTATCCATTGATCTGCCCCTTCTAATTTTTGAAAGGATTCTCGAAGCCTCAAAAACCACTGGTACTCAAATCAAACTTCCGTTTCCAAGTCTCATCCAATAAGTGCTCATGGCCGCTCAACCTCCTTTATCAACCCATGATTATCAAGTTCTAAATCTTGTTCTCAGTAAGAGTTTTTTATCAGTTGTTCACAGACAACCCACTTCAACTACTCCTTCAGCCTCAAAGATGAACAAAGGCAAGTCCCCTATGTTCAGAGGGTTATCAGACTCGAGCTGGTAGGTACAAATATTTTCTAAATTTAAATCATTTGTCAAAAGGTATAAGAAGGATCAAAAGCGTCAACTTGCATTTGAGGCCTCTATATACAAAATGGTTCGAATCATCAAGTCTACTGTTCTGCAAAATCACTATGGAGAACATTTAACTCCATCCATTGATATATCTCTTCCATAGTTTCATATAGATTCGTTTGGTGGATCCTCATATGGGTCTGGTAGTGCCGCACATGCTCAGGGGGAGCCGTCTATTTCTTCCCTAGCCTCAAATACAGTGCCTCGGCATCCTTCAACTGCAATTGAACCGTATCCAGTATCCACTGCTCCTCACATGGTTTCTTTAGCAGCACTATCCCAGGCGGAGTTTGACAAAGATGAGGTGTCATCTGCTCATGTTCAATGAAGGGGGAGATATATGTCCTCAAGTTTTTTTATGAGGTTATGGATTGTTATATTTCTTTTTGCAAAGACAATTTATGTTTCTATTGTTTCATTTTGTTGGATAACTTTTGGGTCTTTGCCTTTATTTTGATTAGTAACTATTACAATTTTTGTGTGTTCATTGAACATAATGTGTCAAGGGGAAGATTGTAAGATCCATGTTTTTGACATATTATATTAAAAGTGATTCCAGTCTTATCTGTTATGTTCGCCTGCCGTAACTAGATGAGAATATGCTGTTAGTGTCCACGATAATCTGTTAAGTATTAATAGTTGTCATGAAAATACTGTTAGGTCTAGTCAGAACTATATGTCTATATATAGCTAGTTCTGTTCTGAGATTAAAGGAACTTGCTAATCGTATTCTTGGATAGTTCGGTGTAATTGCGTAGTATCAAGTGTGGTGTATTGTATTGTTCTTTGTTTTATAGGTCTGATTGAATAACTTGGAGGTGGTCATCCATAATAGAGAGATCAGAGCCTGTTTGAGCTGAGTTCAGACTAAAGGGAGTTCAGTATCATCTTCATCATCAAATCTGAAGGGATTTAAGATTGGAGAAAAGTGTTGAAGAGAAACTTTGCTTGTGCACAAGGGGATCTTGTGTATTCAAACAAGGATCTTGGTTGGTGTTGGTAATATTGCACTAGATGTTGTAAAGATTGTATTCAATACCTAACTGTGAACTGGTGTTTGTAATATGAATCTTTAAATATAGTGGATGTTATTACCCTGGTTCAGGGAACCCAAGCACTAGTCGGTTGAGATTTGTTCTCAGTGCAGATGAAGCTTGTAAATTACTGTCTTTATTATTGATTGCTCATATACTTGTTTCTTGAATGGTAAAGTTACAATTCATAATTGATTTCTTAAAAAGTTCGGTAATCTGAATCTAGTAATTAAGTTAAGTTGTTCTTTGAAATTGCATTCTCCATTTTTCTTTAAGTGATTTTACTTTTATAACTCTGATATGGACAATAAAAACTAATACCGAGCGCCTAAGTTGACATATTGTCAGCCTGGACTGTTTCCAATCAAGTTCTTGTAAAAGTGTCCTGGGCCATTTTCGTCTCATAAGAAATCAAGAAGATTAAAGGAAACTCAGGGAGAAAGCCACAATCCCAAAACCTTAGAAATAGGACCCAGCGCCCAAGTTGACAGTCAACCTGGTGTGCTAGTTTTAATCACTCAAATGCCAAATCTGATTTGACCATAGAATCTGGCATGGTCTAAAACAGGGTAGGAGACCTCTTTCTCAAGTTTAAGAACCTTAGAAGTATCAAAAAGACATCCCGGAAGCTCCAAAATGAGCACCCAACGCTCAGGTTGTTAAATGGCATGGTGCGCTGGATTCTACTTATTCGATGTTGATTTTGTTTCGACCGTCCGCCTAGGTTTTTACAATAATTAAGATCCATGAAATCAGAGAAGGCAAATTCACAACTTCACATTTCTCATTTTTGACATGGGAAACTCACTCAGAAATGAAGAGTTTTAAGTCTCTCATTTTCGCAAAACAACAACATCTCTGAAAATTGGGGACCAGCTTCTCCAGAACACAAAAATGGAGTAAGTGATGTCAAAATATCACTTAGGCATCATAAAGTATATCACTTAGACGTTTTTCACTTACCCGGCGTCCAGGTTCATGTCATATGTCAACCTGGGCGCTGGAACTTGGGCGTTGGGTCATGAACTGCCTTCAATAAAACAGCCATAACTAACTCAATATTCATCTGATTGACGTAATTCAACTTGTATTTTGAAGATATTTCAATGTTCTATCAAGTCATCCCTCACACTTCAATCTCATTTCTAAAGTTATCGACCTTAAATTACCCAATGGAGTTATGAAAATAAACTCCGAGTTACCAGCAACGGGTCCTGCCGGGTTCCAAAAAATGACTATCAACCTCAGAAGTTAATTTTCACCGTTAGATCATCATCTACGGTCAAAAATTGTAACGTCCTAATGCTAAGGCACGCTAAAGTGATTTTTCAATTACAGTGCTATCTTTGCTAATCAAAGAATTTTTTCGAAAAACGTGTCAAATTAAAGCTTTTATATTAAATATTAAACTTTATGATTTACATAATCATTTACAAGTACCGAGATCCCATTTCTAAACTTTTATACAAAATATTCAAAATACAATATCCAGGTCGCACAAAGACTACAAAATAACAACCCCAAATGTCCCGAGACCGAACACTCCAGGTTGCGCCGCCATGACATGTACAACCTCATCCCAGCTCAGGCTCATTCGTTTTCAACTTTTGCCTTTCCTTTACCTATACATGGAAGCAGAACTGTGAGTCGACAAACTCAGTAAGAAAAGCATATAACATATCATTTAATACCGACTTGTATCTAGGCGCCCATACACATATTTACAAGGCTTAACAGATGAGTAAGAACGTTTTAACTAAGATACGACCATGTACCACTATACCACATGCAAATAGTACCACCATTGTACTAGTGTAGGTAGGGTATGAACCGTACCCCGAGTACTATTAAGTGTTGTACCATAGACACCTTGTACCTTCCCGTACTAGTGCTGGTAACACCGTGATGTACTCTTCAAACATCATACACTTTACCAATGCACTCTATACCGCTACCGTACAAGTGTCGGTAGTGTACGAATCACAACAAGCATGCATATACATTAACACATACATACATTTGCATATCCATATCACATATTATACACAATTCTTACCTTCTTTCCAGATTCAAGTGAGTTGGCCGACCTGAACGGAAAGTCTCGTGCTGGATAGATACCCTAATTACATATTAAAACTGGGTAAATCACATGTCCAAAATCCTAATCCAGGAAATCTGAATCTACAACTCTAGGCTGTTATATTCACTAGGGATTACATTAACCTAGGAAACAAGGATACATTCAATTAAGACACTAAAATGGACCAGAATTGAGAAAATGAGTTGTTCGGGGAATCTCTCAAAACCGGTTAACCGGTTTTACAGGACTTGGCAAACCGGTTAACTGGTTTGCACCAGGTTTCTCCAACAACTCTAAAACTTGCTCAAAACTTGTCCAATTACCACCAAACTTTTCAGAGTACCTAAACAGGGTATATACAACATATTCCAACCCATAAATCTCAAAAACACACACTAATTTAAAACATTCCATTAAAGATCAAAGTTTGGGTTTCAAAGCTCAAACTTGCTCGAACTCAACACAATACACTAAAACCAGCTGGAAGAACCTAAAACTAACTCAAATTAACCTTATAATTCAAATTATGCAAGAACCAAACCCTAACAACCCCTAAAACTAAAAATTAAAAGTTTTAACCAATTACAACCTTGAGAAACACATAATTAAAGTGTGTCTAGGGCTTACCTTAATTAAAATCTCCTCAAATCCTTACTGAAAAACCCAAAGAATAGCAACAAATTCCCAGGCTTTTGGTTGGTTCGAAGAGAGAGAAGGGAAAGGGAGAGGTTCTTCCTATTTTCTTATTTTTTTTAAATTTTCTCAAATGAAAATAAAGGTTAATATAACCTTCGCTGAAGTAATCTTTTGCTAGGTGTAAAAACCTAGGGCAGCCACCCAACTACCCATAGACCAAATTACTAAAATGCCTTCATTCTCATAACTTAAGTATTTTCAAGACTAGGGGTAAAATGGTCAAATTTCATAACCCCGCTCAACCTCGGTATTTTATTTTCTCCAATATATATCCCACTAAGAAATAAGGTTCTAGACTTACCCATATAATCAAACTAGCCATCCATCCCATTTTCCATTGTCGCCGAGCAAAAATTATAAAAATTACATAATTCACATGTATTCAAATAATACTCCTAGAGTTTAATAAAATCTCTGGAATTGAGAAATTATAACTCCAATGCTCATTTCTAATAATGGGGCCCATAAATAATTGTAAAAATACTAATAATTAGTGCTAATTGTCTTTTCTAATCCATATTATGAAATGCGGTCATTACAAAAATAGCCAACTTATATTTTTTCATTATTTTAATCCTATTTTTGTGGGCCTCTTCCACCTATAAAAGGAGAACTCTGTTAGCTCATTTTTCACATTCAAAAAACTACCCACAAGGTCAGAGCTTCTCTCTTTAGAAATTGAAACTTTGACACGTAGCTTATTTTTGTAATACCATCTCATGAGAAATAAAAATTCTAAGTAGACGTAGCTCCATTATTGTCGTAATATAGAGAGTAACTATTATAAATTATTGTGTCTATCTTTACTTTTACTTAACAAATATTTTATTCTCGCCAATCTAACGAGCGAGTGTGGCTTAGAAGTTTGTGTCCAGATTTTTGAGTCAAGAGGTTCAATAGACAAAATATTTTAAATATGGTCAACATTATTTAGTTATCAATTCAATTTGATTTAGTTGCCCAAATTACATTTTCTCATTAATTGTCAAAATATTTTGACAATCAATTGTGGCAGAAACTTTGATGGAAGATCTCACCTATATAAATATAGGGTACCGGTCTCCGAACTCACTACTCATTATGTGAAACACTAGTAAATCCATCTAAAGAGAGTAGAGAGAGCTTGAAAACTCGATTATCCACACTAATCAGTTTTTTTTTCTTTTGTTGATCCAAAACTTGTGTGGAAGTGAAGCTAAAAAAATCAGTGGTTGGAGGTATTTTGATCCTTTAGTTACATCATGTATATATTCGATTAATTCCGTATTTTATATATAATATCATATGTTTCATATAATTCATATAAAGTTTTAACCGTTTTAGTACTCAATTTCGTGTTAAAAAATTAAAATATTAGATCAGCTGTCACTAGGTGATTCGTCTTTTTGGTTTGTTTAACTGATATCTCCTCTTAAAAAAACAACAATAACAAACAACAACTTTTGGTTGCCTTTTATTATTTAATTATTTTAACATGAAACCGAAATTTTTGTAAACAAGTTTGTTAATTGTATCTATAATTGTAAACTTTATGATATTTTTTAGTTGTGGTGTTGTTGTTTGTTTCTTGTTATTTTATTTTTTTTTGTTTTTTGTTACAAAAGTTGTTGTGTCTTAGTATCAAACATCATTAACATTAACACAGACCAACATTATTGCATATGCATATATAAATATAAATTATCAAAATATATATATTTTTGATAAAGTGTGACTAATTACCTTTCTCGACATTATTTTTGATCGGTGGATGTGCATTTTGAACAACCCATTATCATTCGAGTGGTCACATCTTAGGTCAATTTTGATACAAATATAGAAATATGGGGCTATAATATGGTATCATATTATATAATAATATTAAATAATTAGCATTTTTTTCACATAATTTTTTTTAAACCATTAAATTATGCCTATTATAATATACGATTTGCTATTAACGATTTCTATTATATTTTATTTAATTTTATTATGAAATGAGCAGTGAATGATAGTTGCATAAATAAATATAAATTAAATACTTTTTACTGTTTTTATATTTATAAACGATAAAATAAAAGATTTTTTTATAATAATTTATATTTATATTTTTAGTTTTTTAATCATTAAATAAAATGTGAAAAGTATTTAATTTATATTTATTTATCAACTATCAACTACCGTGTGAATATGATGGAAATACTATATTAGAGTAAAAATTATATTTCGAGAGATATATTATAAGAGTCACAACTTGATAGTTTAAAAAATTTAAAAGATAAAATAACAATTATTCTATAATATACATTACCCATATATATTATATTAAAATTGTACACAGATATTACAATAATTATTTTTAATTGTATAATTAAACTTAATTACAAATCAATATATAAGTAAAACAAGTGTATAATTTAAAGTGTTTCAATGAGGTAATAGGGTATGATATTATATTTCAAAATTAATTAACAATTAGTAGAATAATTTTTACATTTTATATATAGTATTATTTATTATATTTTAATAATATGATACTCTTTAATATCTTCTTTCAAGCTATATATACACAGTATCTATTTTTTCTTTTAGTTGGACATTTTAGATTAGTAGTACTTTTGACTCAGAACGATTTTTTTTTACATCTTTTTAGATTGATGACACTTGTTAAAAGTACCACATTAGCAACGTGGTGTTTTAGTTCTAAATGGGTCGAGCTTCTAGGTACTTTATCATAAAAAAGCAATGGCCATAATTAATGTTAACTATTTACCCACCCATTCACTATTTATTATAATTTATTACAACTAATTAAGATTATTATATATTGGTATTAATTGACTGTAAAATCTGCATCTGGCAGTGATGATGATGATCGACGTTCTAGATGTATTACAATGTATTATAATGGTAAGCAAACATTACATTATTAATTTTTATTTTATTATTTTTTATTTATCTTCATCTTATAATATTAATAATGAATAAATGAAGTATTATGCATATACTGACAAAGTGGCCACCGTTTGTCGTGTCTGGAAGAAAGAATCGAAAGATTAAAGCACAAATTTAGGTAGAAATTTATTTCCAACTTAATTATTTATATATATTTGAGGGAATGAAACATTTTTGGCTTAGATCAATGAGTTAAAATCCGTGGACTTTCTAGAAGAAAGATCAAGATCGTTTTTTTAATTATAAAAGGAAAATCAGACAAATCATGACTTCATAGTTAATTTATTTAAGATATACTTAGTTGGCAAGGAAAGCAAAACTTGATCTTCAAGTTCAGAGCAAAGGCATGCAAAGTTGATGTCTAAATATATTATATAAAATATTATTAATTTGTTCCATCAAAGAAAAATGTATTAATTATGTGAATGTTCGTTGGACTGGTGCATAACTATCCCAGTATTTTAAGTATTAAAATCAGGTATAAAAATAAATAATAATAAAGTATAAAAATCTGACAAAAAATATTTTTATTGTTTTTTTTGGCTGAACAAATTTCTTTTTATTGTCATTACTTATAAATGAAAGAAATACAGATATTTACGGATTTTTTTAGTGCCGTTTAATATCGTTAGGATCACTTCACTGCATACGTAATTGCTTACCCTATATTTTTTTCCCAATAATTATAAATTATAATCTGCATATTTTTAGTTAATAAAAAAAAAGCCATCATAAAAAATAATAATTATAAAAAATCTATCGTCAGAATTATTATTCTTTTGATTTGGAAGCATTTCTTGTTATTATTAAAATTGTTGCAATTTATTCTTTTATTTTTAAAAAAGGGTGTAGAAAGGCAATAAATTTAAATTTAATGAACAGCCTCCAGCGTGTGGTGTACAACTACTGAATTTGGAATAATTATGAATGTGTATACAGTAAACAGTATATATGTATAACTGTATATTAATTAAGCTATGACATAATGACTCTTTAGAAATAATGTATATTAGTTAGTTCAGCAGTTACTTTCATTGAGACCTGGGAAGCTTCTAATATTTGGTGTGGGATGTAAAAACTAAACCCAGATGTTATCTATGAAAAGTCTACACAATGGGAACTATATATTGTAATGTAAAGTCCAAAGATAACACTTTCAAGGATAACAAAATAATTTGAAGAAAAAAAATGTAGCATATGGTAATAAATTAATGTGAGACTCTATAGGCGTGTTTCTCAGTTTTTTTATTTATTTTTTTGAAAGATGTTTTTTTTTTTTTTTGAACTTGAAAAGTGTTGACCTTTAAAAATTACTAAATGTAAATTTGAGGATCACAAAATTAAAAGAATGTAAGATCCCAAATACATGTCCTAAAAAAAGTGTGTAACAAAAAAGAGAGGATCACTTCTTAGGAGGAGGCACCCCGGGCACGAGGGCATCAGCCGCGGGTTGAGGTCCCACTACAAAAAACTGCTACTTTTAGTGACAATTTTATAATCACAACATAAATTTTTTATGACTAAATGTAACTTTTGGTCACAACAAAAATTTACTTGTGACTAAAACATAGTATTTAGCTACAAGTTATCACTAATTTAGTTTTAGTCACAATAAATATTGTGACTAAAAACACATTTAGTCACAATAAATTGTAATTTTTGTGACTAATACTTTTAGTCACGGACCTTTTAGTCACAACATAGAAATGATAATTTATAATTAGTCCCAATTTTTTTAAATTTAGTCACAATTTTTGTTGTGACGAAAAGTAAACTTTTTTGTAGTGTCCCCGCACAAGGAGCTCCCCACAACCCGCCCTTCACGCACACGGGGCACCCCCCCCCCCTCCTCTCTACTTTTTTCTCTGCTCTCCTTTTCTCTCCCTCTCCCCACTCTCCTTTTCTCTCCTCCTCTCCCCGCTCTCTTTCACTCCCTTGCTCCCTCACTCTGCTACATAATCCTTATCTAATGCTACTTGTTCCATATATATGTTGTGAGGGAATGACCACCACTTTGGGCGGTTTAAGAGGGAATTCTTCCTGGTAGCACTAAGTATACACAATAAGACCCATGCCACAAGGCGCCAACACGTAACTAAATCTTTTAGGTGACGTTTAGTTGGGAGGAATGAAAATGTAAGAATAGGAATAGGAATGAGAATTGAAATAGGAATAGAATGGAATAAAATTGAAAATGCATAAAAAATTGATTAAAAAAAATTATTAAAATTTTTCAAATCTTGCATTGGAATGGTATTTCTTTTTCTATTTCAAAATGGAATAGTCATTCCACCAAAATGATGGAAAGGTCATTCCATCAGAATAGTATCCCAATGGTTTTAAATGCAACCAAACAAAGGAATAGAATAAAAATTATTTCCTTTCCATTCCATTCCATTTCATTACCTCCAACCAAATGCCACCTTAGTGTTCTTTCACCTTGTGAGCCTTAGCTATCATAGAAGAGATATCAAATGAATACATGATAAATGACAAGTCCAATAAGTACACCTCTAAGAAGGGAGTGGATGTACGACAGGAACGAATGTACAAGTAGTGGAGACACCCCCTTTTGTTTCACTCGAGGTACAAACTGACACCCGACCACCACTTCTCCACTACCCCACTGACACGATGATCTTCATGGTACAAAAGAAATTTTATCTCCCAATTTTTGAAATCACTTGTATTTTGAAGCCATTAGAGCTCCCTATTACAAACTGACACCCGACCACCACTTCTCCACTACCCCACTGACACGTTGATCTTTTGGGTACAAAAGAAATTTTATCTCCCAACTTTTGGGATCACTTGTATTTTGAAGCCATTAGAGCTCCCTATAAATACACTTACCTTCCATTAAAGAAGGGGTTAGAATATATTATTTGTAAGGGAGCTTAGAGATTCAATACAATATTATTTTACTCCATTAATGTTCTTAGTTTCTCTTAAGCTTTTTATCTTTATCTTTTTGCATTTGATTTTCTAACTAAAGTTTAGTTGACGGGCTCTTACCGTCAATAGTTTGGCGCCGTCTGTGAAAAAGGCAAATCCATAGCCACGTCTTTCCATTAGTATTAACCAACCGCTATGCGTAGTCATTCGCAATATCTCCAAGACAATGGAATTCACCCAAATGAAAACCAGGTGGTCATCATCATAAGATAACCTCCACCTCCCGTCGCTAAAGAAGACCAAAGGGAGAATAACCAAAGTATGAACCACCAAGTCAATGCTCAAAAAGAGCTCCCAACACAACATGACTTGATGACATCAACGATGGCTAATCTTGTCAATGGAAGCATTCAAGCACTGAGAATGCCATCTATGGTGCGAACCCTCCACCATTTGTGTCACAAGACCCCCAACACTTCAAGATGTGGACCTGTAAAGGAGAAACAAGTGTATTTGGTGAGCTCAAGGTCCTAAACTCATCACTATGAAAAGGATAGAAACGACCTCTACTGGAAGAACCAAAGGCTAAAAACTACAGTGGTTGGCATGAAAAAGGTGTTGAGTAGCATACTGAAAGGCAAAACCCAAGCCTCACATTTTTAGTACAAAAGCCACTGACAGGAGTAGGGGGTCCCAACCACATATGTTGGCCGAGTGGACTCCACATCATCAGTTGATAGCACCCCCAAAGGTCAGGGTGGAAGGGGTCCATCGCGAGATAGGAAAACATCCCATAACCTTATGAGGAGACTTCACTCAAAGGGTCTCGTGCTAGGGGGCACCTTGCCTATGGCCCCCTCTCAAAAGCAAAGTAAACGTAAGGCCTTATCCTTCAAACTTGGTGGGAAACCACATGTTGATGGGACAAGAGGAGTACGTCTTACATGCCAGCCTTATGAAAACTACAAATAGGACCCAATTTCCACTCGCTGACTTGCGCAAAAGGATGAAGGAGATGGAAGCGTAGATGCAAGATCTATGTCAAAAGATAGCTACCTCCTCGAAGGGAGACTTGGATGATGATGAGTTTGATGAAGAATCCCCTTTATCAAGGGAGATTCAAGTTGAACTACTTCCACCCAATTTCAAGGAGTTGTGTATGACACCATATGATGATACAACTGATTTGTAGTATCATCTCACTGCTTTTAATGAGCTATTGAAGATGAAAAAAGTATCAACCAAGGCAAGGTGCCAATGCTTCGCAATTACACTGAAAATGAGTTGCATGTAAGTGGTTCAAAAGGTTAGGATTAGGAACAATCACATCCTGGAAGCAATTATTGGAAGAGTTCCTCCAACAACATCATGTTGCAATTATTACATCATGCCTATCACAAGTATCACTAATGTGAAGCAAGGAGAGCAATAAATTTTGTGAAGCTACATCCAGTGCTTTAACATCAAAGTTATGAAAGTAGGAAAAGTGTCTAAAGATGAACTCAAGATCGTCGTAGTCGGTGTAGTATGCCCTAGAAGTGGACTATCGGGGAACATGCTGAAAAAGAGAATTAGATGGCCTAGATGACTTCTACGAAAGAATAGAGAAGTACATTCGTGTGGAGGAGGGTAATAGAGTCTTGAGAACCGATACAAGTGAGTGTTCTTTGAGAAGCTCGTTAGACCCTTACAAGGTATGCTTACCCCTAACGCTTATAAGCTTATACATTCAAGTGAAGCCTCCATCCCACAACCCGTAAACATTAAACATCCAAGAAATTCTTTAAAGTAAAGTTTTTCTATTTCAAACAATCAATTGAGGAAAGCACTCCTGATAATGGCGAGTCTTTCTTTAATACATTGTACTAAATTAAAAAGGGCACCTAAGTTGGCCTCCAGAAATAGAAAATGTACCCAGGCACTTATACATTTGTCATATCAATGAAATGTTAAAATTTCAATTTACATGTGGCATTCATCATTCTGTACGCGTCCATTCAACTTGTTTACCAATCAATTAAAATTTTCAAAGTGAATAAAAGTACCTAGCGGTGTTGAATGGCCACATAAGGGAAAAATGAAAAAAAAAAAAAAAAAAAAGTATGACTATGAAAGGGATGCCTCTCTAAGGAGTATAATTTTTTTAACATTCAAAATTACGCTCTAAGCACCATGAATGCGGTAGAAGGGGTTGTTCAAGGCCTAAGAGTCCAAAAGCTTCCCCAATCAAATATTATACCATGAAAGGGGTTGAATGCTACCTAAGGGGCCAAAGCTCCCCCTATAAAATCATATATCAAAAAAAGATTGAGTGTCACCTAAGGGACCAAAAGCTCCCTTATATCCAATGAGTTACGTACTGAGAAGAGGTGGAGACTAATCTAAGAGTCAATACTCCCTTAATGGAAATGTTACATAAGTGAAGAGGCTGAGAAAGCCCAAGTGACAGAAGGCTCCCTAATAAAATAATGACAACTTATAGAAGACGTTGAGAAAGCTCAAAGAGCTAACACTCCTTTAATGTGATAAGTACCCACCACAAAATGGGTCAAGATAACTCATAAAGCCAACACTCAGGGTCTTAAAAAGAAATCGAGACATAAATGCCCACAACAACAACCATGGCCCATGGGACCAAGCGATGGAGACAAAGTACACCAAACTTAGTTTACAAGAATACTTGAAAGAATTCTTATAGACTAGGGGCAAGTGTTGACCCTCAAAAATTACTAAATGTAAATTCTGTGGTCAAAATATTAAATGGATGAAAGATCCCAAAGTGTGCTAAGGAAAAGTGTGTAAAAGAGACAAAAAAGAGAGGATTACCCTGAAGGAGGAGGCACCCCAGCACGAGGGGGCATCAACTGCGAGTTGAGCTCCCCGCAACCTGCCTTCTACGCACATGAAGCACCTCCATCCTCCTCTCTCCTTTTCTCTCCTCCTCTCCCCGCTCTCTTTTTCTCTCCATCTCTCTACTCTCCTGTTCTCTCCTCCATCCTCCTCTCTCATTTTCTCTCCTCCTCTCCCCGCTCTCTTTTTCTCTCCCTCTCCCCACTCTCCTTTTCTCTTTTCCTCTCCCACTCTCCTTCTCTCCTCCTCTCCCCACTCTCTTTCACTTTCTTGCTCCCTTACTCTCCCACACACAGTCCCCATCTTACGCTACTTGTTCCACACAATGGAGCAATACTTAGAATATATATGTTTTGAGGGAGTGACCACCAAGAGGGGTTTAAGAGGGAATTCCTACTAAGTCTACACAACAAGACCCACTCTACAAGGTGTCAATATTTAACTAAATATTTTAGTGTTTTTTCCACCTTGTGAGCCTTGTGAGCCTAAGCTATCATGGAAGAGATGTCAAAAGAATACATGATAAAGGACAAGTCCCCAGAATAAGCACGCCTTTGAGAAATGAGCAAACGTACGACAGATACAAACATACAAGTAGTGGGGACACCCCATTTTGTCTCACTCGAGGTACAAATTGACACCCACTACCACTTTTTTGCTAGCCCTGACCCGCTAATTTTCATGGTACAAAAATAATTTTGTCTCCCAACTTTTGTGACCACTGATATTTTTCGAGCCATTAGAGCTCTCTATAAATACCTTCTCTTTCATTGAAGAAGTGGTTGGAAAATAACCATTTGTAATGGAGCTTAGAGATTCAATACAACATTATTTTAGTCTATTGGTCTTCTTAGTTTCTCTTAAGCTTTTCAACTTTAGCCTTTTGCATTTGATTTTCTAACTAAAGTTCAGTTAAAGAAAAATTCTTACCGTCAACAAAAGGTTATACATGTTTAGTGGAAATAGAGACTACAAAAAAAAGCCCTTTCATGTCTAGCAAAAATAATGATGGATATGAAAAGTTATAGGGAGATTTCATATCCAACATTGAAGGACATGAAAAAAAAAATTATCATGTCCAATAATGTTGGACATGTAAAGTGAGTTAGGACGTGATAAATAATTACTATTATTTTAATTTTTTTTAAAAAAAAAAAAATTAGTGCCATTTTCATGTCTAGCTTTGTTGGACAAAGTGTTTTGGGGAAAGTCCAGCAATGCTAGACGTGACCCTTATTATTTTATTTTTTTAAAAAAAAGTTGAAAAATTACAGCCGACACTTTTAAACCTACTCTCTTCTCTCTACTCTCTTCTCTCATTTTATAAACCTAAAGAATAAAACCCTAGTATATAATCTTTCTTCTCTTCTCTTCTCTTATTCAGTCAGCACTTAGAAAAAACATATCAAATCTCTCTTCTCTCTTCTCTCTTCATATTTTGCAAGTGGTGGCCGGAGAGGACGTAAAAGAGGATGGGGTTGGGGTTTTTCCAACCACCACTCTCGCGGTTCTCTCTCTTTTGCATTCGACAAGGATAAATTCGAAGCCCATGGCCCAGATTTGGGGTCTCGTCGAGATGTTCGATGGGAAGGGATCTGAAGCCCATGGCCTAGATCTGGGGTCTTGCTGGGTCGTTCGACGGGGACGAGATCCCAAAGCTTCAGAAGTTTACCTGACAGTCTCTTCGATGTGATTCTAGCGTATCCCGAAGCTCTGTCTACCTTTGTTGGGTTCATGTAATTTTTTAATTTTTAATTTTTGTTTTGTTCTTTCATCTTTGTATCTCTTTTGTTGTATTTACCTATCTACATGTTTTAAATTTATATTTTTAATTTAATTTATTTAGGTCTATCTTTTTTAGTTTGAATATGTGTAGTTTGTATTATTTTTTTGTGATAAGTATTGTTGGTTCTCAGGGTCTCACTAGGGTTTGGATCTCACCAGGGTGGGAATTTTTTGGTGTTGGGGTCTTGTCGTGGTGGGGTTTACCGGGTTTGGGATCTCATAGTTGATGTTTCTAATAAATATTAAATTTACAATATTTAATTTATTTATTATTTATTTTTAAAATAAATGGAAATTCATAGCTGGGCATGAAACAAGTATTCTTGTGGGTTCTACTATCATGTCTAGGGTCACGGGCTCACCTTTTCAGGCAGCGGAACACCCGTGCGGCACCTTGACTTCTCTAAGCCAAGGTCAACCTTCCAACCATTCGAGTAACAATGGGCTCATTTTTTTCGCACGACCGTGTGCCTCTTGCACACTTCCGTCTCTCGAACAACTCCTGTCCAGTCATGCTGGCAAGCATCCATGAGTGCATCTGTAATATCCCGATAAGTTAAATGGTAAATAATTAGGGTTTATATTGATATTATGAATTAATCAGGTAATAAGTGGGATTATGATCCTACTAATTTATTTCAGCATAAAATTTAAATTTTGCTATAAGTGAGTAAATAATCGTAATTTGTTAATTACGGAGATTTATATAGCATGTGTGAATGTAATATGAGCTATATGTGGAATAAAAATATTTCAGGTTCGACGACCCCGGAGACTCAATAAGTGGATATATAAGCGTAATTTGTTAATTACGGGGATTTATTTGAAATACGTGGATATAATATGAGTTATTTGTGAAATAAAAATATTTTCAAGTTTGGCGACCCTGGAGACCCGATTGGAGGCCAAAAATGTCACAACAGTTTTAGTTAGAAATATTGATGGGATTATTGGGATAAGTTGATTTTAGAAATATTGGGGTATTTTAGGGTACTCGAAGTTGACCAAATACCCTAAAAATAGAGATTTCTTAGTGGCTAAGAAATAATAAGATAATTATTAATAATAAAGTTTTTATTAATATTATTATATTATTATTATTATTATTATTATTATATTATTATAATATTATTTATATATAAGTTAACGTAAGTTAACTTTTATATATATATATATATTAAGTTATCAGTGAAACAGAACAGAACGAACGACGAACGAAACCCTCGTTCTCCCTCCTTCGATAAAACCTTCTCCCCTTATATCTATTTTCTTCAATTTTCAATCCAAAACTTAGCGATCTAAGCTCTGGTAGTAGCAGGATAGCAAATCTTTGAAGAGGGAAGCTTAAGGTATGGTTTAATTTCGTTTTAAGTTTAAAAACAATTGGTTTCGTATAGGGGTTTTGTGAATTAGAATAGTTATGAAGGTTCTGACCTTATAGAATTGTTCTCGGGTAGTCATGGGACTAGTTTCGATATTTTCTTGTTGAATTAGAAGTGATTTTTGAGTTAGAAATCGAGTTTGGAACTTTTTAAAGCTTAGTCCGAACATTAATGGCGTTTTTCATTTAAGGGGTCGATTTTTATTTCTGTTACGTAAGGATGGTAGTATTTATGGCATACATGCACCCTGTGAAGTTTGGAGTGATTTGGATAAGTTTTGGTAGTGTTTCGGTGAGTGCGAAAATTGAAATTTTCGTATTTCACAGTTTATAGAAATTCCTAAGAGATCAGAAATCGTATTTTTGTCATAACTTTTGACTCGGGTGTCCGTTTTGGATATTCTATATACCGTTTCGAAGCTTGAGACGAGCTCTACAATATGGTGTATGTTTTAGAGCTGAAATATAAGTTTTATTTTAGTGTATTTATACCGCGGGGTTTGGTAGAAAACCCTAGATTGTCTTATGTGAATATAAGCAGTGTTTTAGGATAAACACTTATTAGTTTATCGTTGTTGTGACATAGGGCCGGGATCATCGAGGATAGTTCTCCACTTGGATTGATTGAAATGTATGAACCTGGATTAAAGGTAAGAAAAGTATATTGTACTGCATAGTACGTTGTATGTAATACCGTTAGTATTGTTATGAATTGATCAATATTGAGATATAGTTAATATTGTTATATATAGAAAAGTATATTGTCTTGCATAGTACGTTGTATGTAATACCGTTAGTATTGTTATGAATTGATCAATATTGAGATATAGTTAATATTGTTATATATTGAAAAGTATATTATCTTGCATAGTACATTGTATGTAATACAATTAGTATTGTTATGAATTGATTAATATTGAGATATAGTTAATATTGTTATATATTGAAAAGATTGATTGGTTGAGTATTGATAATGTGATAATATTATGCATGTGATATGTTGGCTCACCTTTGATTAGGTGATGCAATTTTCACTGTAACGTCTTGGGCGTAAGTACGGGCGTTAGTGATATATGATGAGTACCGAGTGTAGGTACGGGCTCACACGATTAGGTGATGCGATTTTCCGGCAACGTGCTTGGGCGTAAGTACGGGCGTCGGTGACATGATAAGTACGGGCGTAGGTACGAGCTCGTCTAGTTAGACGATGCGATATATTGGTGCCAGATTGTGGCACGGGCTCACCTGATTAGGTGATGCAATTGTATGATATATGGGTGCAGGATTTTGGGCATAGGCTCACCTGATTAGGTGATGCAGTTATGCGACATATGGGTGCCAGGCTATGGCATGGGCTTGCCTGATTAGGCGATACAATACAAGATCATCAGATTAAAGCATCGACTTGCCTAATTAGGCAACATGATGTCATGAAGAGGGTTGCTTTATGAGGTAACATATATATTATTTATATGATTAAATGAATATGAATTCCATTATTGGTATAATGGTTTTGTATTACCAAATATCTGTATACTAATGTTTATTCGTGGCAGATGCCAGTAGTGATTTGGATTTCATCTTATGAACAAAGTGTGATGGTTTGATTTTTATTGTGTATAAATGACAATATTCGAATAATAAGCTATATGATTGTTATTATTACTTTTCTTGCTGAGTCCTTGTGACTCACGGGTGCTATGTGGTGCAGGTAAAGGCAAAGAAAAGCTAGATCAACCATGAGGTGGCAGTCTTCTCCAGCAATGTACATATTGACCTCGCCGGCCTGCGTGCCGAGTTGCCAGGAGTTGTTTTAGACTGGTTGTATCTGCTGTGTATTTTGATTTTATGTTTAAATGGTTGTCGTACATATTTCTTTAGCAAAACTTTTTACAACAGGGATTCCCGGAACACACTTTTTATGCCGTTATAATGTCCATTTTTAGTGTTTTATTTTAGTCAAGTTTTTAATATTATCACGGTTTTTAATAATTAATTATTCTATTAGTATTAAACTAGTTTATAAAATCACACACGTGGCGTCCTTATAGATTAGGGCGTTACAGCATCCATGCATCAAGGCTCTCTAGCTAAGATACTCGCACTGTCCATAGGTTCCCACTATGATAAGGTAAATCCCAACACTGACGCTCACATTGTTACTCGTGACCAAGGTAGCATGTGTGGCAAGATGCCAACACCAAGCCAACGTGTCAACGCTTCTATCATGCCCCATTCGATATTGTCCGAACAGTCTCCCTCGTCGCCCAAGGACTCCCATACGTCCATGGACCAATCCTCAAGGCGTCATGCCTCCACGCATGTTGGCAGGCCCTCGAGACAAGCCACCAAACTAGTAGCATACGTTAGACCTCTATCTCTTTCCAACATGGTGCATCCATCCCATGCGCGTATACAAACTACCCTAGGAATGACTACCCGTGTCATCTCGTGTTGAGACTCGTGGCCAAGGCGCACCACAACGTCTCTGGGAGGTTTGGGCCACGTCTCGTGCAAGCGGCATACTAGCAAGCCAATGGAAACGTACCCGTTAATCTCTGGCAGCTTCTTCAACGCACTACCGGGTCAGCCCGATAATGTCCATGAGTACTCCAACTCATGGAGACATATGAGTCCCCTCGTGGTCCTCATATGCCCACCCTACTAGCCCCGCTGACTAATAGTAACTCACTTAGCACCAAGGTATCAGGGGGTGGTGGAGAGCTAACACCAGGGTACCCCCTTAAAGAGCATTCTGAGCTTTTAGCCTTCTACCAGAAACATACATGAATTTGGCTCTGTAGACATATGGTCGAACCATATACCAAATCACAGAGTTTCTCCAATCCGATTGCACCGTTGTATTCGTAGACTCAAATAAATAGCGAATACCAAGTCTCGTCCCAATCCGGACAATATTGAAGATATGTACGAAAAATGCCACTGTCATACAAACTAAGCATCAGCATGCCACCAGCATCCACCTCAACATGCGTCACCACTTGACCACCACTTAGCCAACTTGTGGGCATCACTAAGCTTGTAACGTGCCATCTTGGCACCCACGTTACATCTAGCAATACTGGACATGATATATTTTTTTATGTCCAACTCTCCTTGAATATGAATAATATCATTCTCATGTCTCAAAATATCATGTTCAACACAAAATGAACAACAAAAACTTATAATGTCCAACTTAATGTACACGAAAGAGTTTATTTGAAATATGATGAACATTGTATATATAATGATGACTAAAATGAGTCATACTAGCATTGAGTTGTAAATAATTTGTGGTAATGGGAATTAGCCACCACAAACACATGTATTCTTTTTGTTATAACGTGTACTACATTTTTCATTGGTGATAATAGAAAGAATATATATCGTCTACAATTTATGCAATTCCCATTGCTACTTTTTTTTTTTTTTGGTTATATTGTCTACTTTTTTCATTGTTACCTTTTTTAGAATTTCCAATTTATGCAATTTATATAAATTGCTAGGGTTTTTTGTTGGGATAATTTCACAAATGCACTAAAACAACAAAAAAATAACAAAAATACGGTTTCACGGAATTTTAAACATTTTTACGACTTTTTTGATTTTATTTACATAAAATACGATCTTTTTATGTTGAAATTTTGTTCATTTGTTGTTAATTTTTTGTAATCTGTATGTTATTTTTTATTTTATTTTTTTTTTGTTGTTATTTTGATGATATTTTCATGTTACTTTTATGTTGTTTTCTTGTTGATTTTATGTTATTTTCGTATTATTTTTTGAAAAACCGTAAAAATGTAAAAAAAAAATATTCTTTGAACGTAAAAATGTAAATATTTTACAAAAAATGGTGCCTTATGTAATTATTCTTTTTTTTGTTTTTAATTCCTTAAGATTGCCAGGCCTGTTGGGCTTAGGCGTGCTTTGGTTGGGGTTTGTAATTTTGCTAATGCGATTAGATTTTTGTTATTGTGATTAATCTTGTTAATCTAACATAATTTTGAGTGTCTTTTATTTAAGTTACTGCAATTAGTCTTATCTCTATGATATAGCTAGTTTTATTTTGTTTTGTTTTGTTTCGTTATTGACTATATCTTTATGGCATATTTTTATTTTGTTTTGTTTTGTTTCGTTATTAGTTCGTCTTTTTTGATTTTCAATGGCTCGCTATTAAATCACTGTTAGTGGTTGAGAATAACAAGTTCTCTATGGTGGAAGGAGTTGTTACTAGTGCACTTACGTATTTTGTACAATAGTTGAGTGCTCAAGTGAAGGGGTTGAATGAATTTGTTGCAACAGTTTCTACTATTGTATTTTTTGAGCGATGAAAAAAATTAAATATAAGTGTTCTTAAGTGATACTACAATATTTTTCATCTAATTTTATTTTAATTTCTTTTATCAAACGATTTGAGAACTAAGTGGCTAATTAATTAACTCATTTTCCTAATTCTAATTATCGTTGTATTTTCACTAAAAAAAAAATATCTTTGCGTTACAAACTATTATTTTAACTATTATTAATAAAGTTATATCTTTTTTCTTCTTTTTTCGAAATCATTAAGAAATCCAAAGCTAATAATTTCATGTTTATCGCTTGAAAATAAGTGGGTAGTTAAAATGATTGGAACATAAAATATTCTAAAGTTATAATATTTAGGCTGCTATGACTGGCAATTACTAATTCCGCATGCGGCATGCCTACTATAGATTTTCATAAAAATAAAAATACAAAATATCAGCTGGAAAGTGTTAAAGTGCCTAAAGATATTTCATAATTCACGAGTGTTTTTCTTTTTCCACTATGTTTAAGAAAAACTCTTCAAAGAAGGAAAGAAGTAAAAGTTAAGAGGAGGAAAAAGTTTCAGAAGTTCCCCGTGAGTGGAAAGAAAAATGTCGATTTACATTGATAAAGACCCATTGCTATTGATTGTCAATATTCTTGTAGCTGTATACACTAGCATAATTTCCATTGTTTTAGTTTTCCACATTATAGTTAGTAAACCTTAATCAGGCCAACCATGAAGAAATAATGATGAAAGACTTTGGTTGGTTTCAACTTAAAATAGAATGCATGAGGTACAATGTATTCAATAAAATTTGTCCTTATCTAAAATGTTGGGTTTTCAGTTTATGGGTCTGTCAGGTAGGGGTATTAGTATTACCCCTTTTAGCTTCTGAACCACATTCTAGTTCAGTCAGAAGAAGATAAAAAAAAGATGTGGTAAATGGAACCATTGTATATTTAAGGTCTGGAGTCTGAACTGTACCCAAATCCCAAAGTTCTTACACCATATTCTTATAGCTCTTTTTGCTGAGAATATTCTTAGTATTTGTTTCTTGTGACGACTTTGTGTTACGTCAATAATCCATAAATATGTAGACCCATCTAACTGTCTTACGGCCCAACTTGTTTTCTTCCATTAATATCATTCAACAACCCACCTTTAGCTAAAATATCTTATACTAATATATCAACACAACACCATCCATTCACCCGCTTTTTATATTATTTTCCAAGCAGCCGAAGATGTTAGCTTCTTACAATAATGTTATCCCAATATCTAAAAAGCCAAGCGTCACACCAGTAACGAAGCCAGTCACAGTTAGAAAATAATAATAATAATAATAATAATAATAATAGCCCCTAGAATTTGAAATAAAATGACTTAAAAAATTTAAATACTAACTCCATTATTGTCACTGATCTTTAGATAAGCTCCTAAACATATAATATGTATATCCTGACTGAGAGGTCACACAGCGGAAAGCATATGAACAAAATGCAGTTTGCTTTGTTTCTCTCGTATATATGCATGAACTTTACATGGCTATCTAAGAATGGAATTGAGCGGTATACAAGATCATATCTCCAAACTACTCTTCATATGACTTTTTTTAAAACATATACACAAAAAGAAAAATATAAGAAAACTATAAGCTTCTAATTCATGGCTAATGGCTCCCTACGTTTCATTTTTTGCCTCAGTTGCTTTACCTTGTCCCTCACTGGCAGAGACAAGTCATCCAGATTCTCTGTCTGGGGGGATTCGAATAATTTCTGTTGTATCATATCGTGGTACATCGGTTGAAACCTCGCCTGAAAAGCCCTGAATGAAAAGTAAGGTAGCAGAGTGCAAACCACTACGAAAAGGGTAACTAGCCAATACAGGGCACTAGGAGCGCATGCTTCAACAAGAACCTTGTATGATGTTGAAGACGCAATCGGTGGGAGAGAACCGTATATTACTAAGAACACATACCAAAATGTGATGCTTCCCCAAATGAAGAAATGTTGGATCCATGTGAAGTAGTTTATAGCAAGTGCCATTTGACAATTCACGGCCCACACTATGCATGTATACATTGTGACTCCGAGGACTTCAAAGTCAACAACCTGACCATCTTTCCGAAAAGCCTGATAAATGGTGGAGTTGGTGGTGAAAAAGAAGATGATTATAGAGCTGACAACTCCATTGACCATCCAACCAATTATCCGGAGCCAGCTGAAGAGGATGTTCTGTATCCCCTCTTGATATAAAATTGGGTACTGCAAACAGAATTAGTGAACTCGTGTTGTCATATAGCAATCAAGATGACATTTATTAAGCACAGTTTGTCAAAGTAGTTTTATGTTAGGCCTTTTAATGCGATTACAAATTTCTACAAGGATATCAAACTGTTACCTTAAGGCAGAGTCTTGCAGAAACGTCCTGGTCAAAGACACCAAGAGCAATTACAGGAAGCGAAGTGAAGAAGACGTTGTAAAATGACATGTACCAATCATTGTAAGCAGATTGACCAGAGAATGAAGCATAGGCCTCAAACCAAAATAGAGTAAATCCAAATGTTATGTTCTTGTAAAAGAAGTAGCATATCTGCATTCATAAAAGAACAAAGTGCACATCTTAGCAAAGGGTGAGAGGCTTTTATAATCAGGCTCCCTAAACACCCACACCGACTTTTACAAATTGAACAGATCATTTTACTAAGGAAGATAAAAATTATGCAGTTCATTTACTTCATCCCCATTGTGCCTCACTTATTTACTCTCCTAGGGAAACTGAAAAAATATAAGGGAACGATGAAGGCAAGTTTCATTTTTGTGTTAAAAAGTAAAGGCAATGTGAACATGGAGGCCTGGCTTTACCATCATAGATATGCGCCTATAGCACCAATGCCCGTGTACCAGCAAAAGACGCTCTAAAAATCGGAACTGAGCTATTGAAAAATCACTTGCCATCACTGCCTGCAACAAAAGAATTGATGGGCATCAGAGCTGGTATACTATTAATGCGGAAAGGATCACCAACAACAACAATAGTTTAATGAACAGAAAAACAAGTTGAGATGGACACTGCAGAAATCAACGATCGCATAAACAAAAATATAATGACCTGCATTCCTTCAACACCACTTATGCCAACTCCAATATCAGCCTCTTGAAGCATACCAACATCATTCGCCCCGTCACCAACTGATAGTGTTGTTTTACCTGTTTCCATTTTAACCAGTCTTGTAACCTGCAAATCTTCTATATTTCAGTCAGATTATTCTGTAGATGAACACTAAAAACTCCAAATGAACAAAACTTAATTAATTATCATAGAATAGTGAATGCCAGCAAGCAAGAACAATTAACTTACAAGAGCCTTTTGCTTGGGTGTAGAGCGACAGCATATGACTGAAGCACAATTGATAGCAAGCTCAAAAAATGACTTCTCAACATTCTTGTTGAGTGAATATTCCAAGGACCTTCCATCAATTATTAAGCCAAATGTGATAGAGTTGCAACTCTCTTTAGCAGAACGAATTTGTAAAATTCCATCTACAATTTGTTTCTTTATGCTGTCCATAGAAGCCTGAAACAGTCAAGGATTCAGGAAAAAATAAATAAATCAAAATTTGTTCTCTAATGTAATTCAGAAAATTCTACCTCTGCAACGGCCTCTTTATCCCCTTGTTTCTCTATTGCAATAATATCTGGTGAATCAAGTGTAATGACAATTTGCTTCATATCTTGTCTTAGTAAGCTACATGCATACCTGTAAATGTAAAATTTAAATTAGTTGTGGACTGCGACTTCTTGGAAAAAAAAATACATAATCCACCACTAGAATTGCTTCCGTACCCTATGTTAATTGCTGTCTCCATTTTATCACCTGTTAATACCCATATCTTAATTCCAGCCAGGTGAAGCTTATTAATACACTCAGGAACCTGCACAAAAACAAAAATAAAGTTAAACCTCTAAGGCACATAAAAATGTTTTCTAAACATTACAAAGGGCATCCAGTAACAGTTCCCAAATTCAACAAGTGTGTTCTAAATATTGGAAATGGCATAAATGTTCCCATATTCAAGAAGTAATGCATGGGAGTTTTTAAGTTGAATAATCACCCCCTTTTGCAGTTTGTCCTCAACAGCTGTGGCTCCAAGAAGAATCAAATTTCTTTCGATCTCATCAGCAGCTGCATCAACCAATACATTGCGATCTTCAGAGACAGAAGTTTTGGCCTTTCTAAACTTTTCTTCCCAATTTATATATACTTCTTCATCAAGCTCACGAAATGCAATCACCAAGGTTCTCAGACCCGCTTCAGCGTACTTATTAATATGATCCTTGGTTTGAGCCTCAAACTCTCTCCCATTCTCCGCAAGCCTTTCAAACATTACACTGCATATATTCGGATAAATAAATACTTGGAAAATGATAGACCAACTAGCAAATTCTTGTAAATAACAATAAACTAATGATGTCAAGAGTCTCACTTGTCAGCACCCTTGCAAAGAAGAAGATACTGATTTTCCATGTTTCTTACAATCACTGACATTCTCTTACGGGCACTACTGAACTCCAAGACTTGAAGTAGCTCGTATACTCTGGCACACAAAAAGACAAAAATTAGATGTACTGAATTGCAATGGAAAACTAAAGCAAAAAATAGAGTAAAAGAGTCTAACTTACGATTAAATATCAAATTTAGCAAACCAACATATACAACCACATTCATAAATGATGAGAAAAAACAGCTTAATTTTATGATGATGGGTTGTAGTACCAAGAAAACGATTGTCTCAGATATAAATAACAAAGGGTGGGGGCAGGGGTTAGAGGAAGTTGAAAACTTTGAAAAGTAAAAGTTAGGATAAACAATTCTAGCCAAATGTTCTAGTGACAACAGATAAAATCATGTTTCAAGTTAAAATTTGAGATGAATTAGCTAAAAGTAGTTGAAAAGGTAAACCTATGAAATGAGAAAGAACTAACCTGTCAACCTTTTTTCCACTCTTATAGTCCAACTCATGCACATGTATGCTTGTCTGTGACCTGTCAAAAAACTCAAAGCCAAGCTCCCTTGCAGCAATGACAAAAGCTGCCTCATCTGGTGACTCGGCCTCGTAAGAAATGTCTCCTGATTCTTTATCTCCATCGGGAATGGCTGTGTGACAGATTGCTAGAACCCGAAAGAACTTCTGTATGACATCAGAATGAGGTTCATTAACCCACATCCCATTCATTATCCGCTCATCTCTAAAATTGAAACCCTTGATTGATTGTTCAGTGCCTGCAACATCATCGTTATGACTTGGATTATCAGATATCATATCATTAGTTTCAGGCAGTCCACCCCTTCTCCTGGATGCCAGTGCTACCTCCACTTCTGTCATACCACGACCATATGTAGTGCCAGCTATTGAACATTTCACAAACTCCATTGAATTGCATGTCAATGTACCAGTTTTATCAGAAAGTATAGTATCAACCTGACCAAGTTCCTCATTTAAATTTGATGTGCGAGCATGAGCTCGCCTATCTGTTTCTTCATCAAACATGTCTCGATCATGATTAATGAAAACACTCTGTAACACCTTCACAATCTCAATGGAAACATACAGTGATATTGGTATCAAATATCCATACAACATAAGAGCCGTCAAGAAATGTAGAAAGGAAGCAAGCAATGGTCTTTTGGGGTCGTAGAACACAAGAGTATTATCTGGACGGAGATACCACCTAATATACTTTCCATCTTTAAGATCTTTTTCAGTTTCAACACCAAAAAACACTGATCCAACAAAAGAGATAAAAATAAGAGAACTGAAGAGAATGTAGATGATCTTATCCATTCTCCTCTCAATTTTACTTCTCTTGGAAGGAGGATCAGTTGCATTTTGCATCACTTTTGTATCATGCCCAGTAAAAATGACAGCACCAAAAACGTAATCGGTGTTTTTAAGCTTTGAATCTCTTAAGAGAATCTGTTCCAAGGATAGTGGATGTTGTCTACCATCATAGTGCAGCGTTCCAACAAACGAATAAAGGTTCTCATTGGGATCCTCACACTTGATTACTGCTGATGTGAAGTCTTTGAATGATTTTTCATCGTGGAGATTGGATGTCACCTCCAAAGAATGCTTTAACTTCAAATTAGTTTCTCCATCAAGGTTCATAGTTTCAACATAGCAAATTCCATCTTCATAGCTTGATGAAAGCAAAAGCAGATCAGCAGGAAAGTACTGATCTTTATGCACCTTCACAATGTCACCAACTCGAAGTTTCTTCCATCTAGTCTCGTGGAAGGCATAATTCTTATACACTTTCACCTTTCGGTTATTTGACTCTATATCCTGAAACCATTCCAAGGTTCAGATGAGAAATGAACAATCAATAAAATAGTAAATTACCTCTAAAGATTTCTTTTTTCATTTTTTCAGGAGCATGGGTTAATTTAGTGGGAGATGCATCGACAACATAAACAGAACACAAAAGCAAAGTATCCAATTTATAAATATTGTAGCTCAAATAAAGTATAAATAATTAAATAAATAAAGATTTCTAACATTACTTGTTTTCTTCGCCTCCAATCTTCCACAGCTTCTTTGATCACGGTAACTCCAATCACTAACATCAACGGACCAAGAACACTGATTGCTGAATATGGTGCTAACGGACTAAATGAAACACAAGCTACAATAAGAAAGTATATATTCGCTACTCTCCTAAACTGCTCAAATAAGGACTTGGGAAGAAAATTGATCACAGTGTATTTGGTTGTTGAGACATAATTTCCTCTATATCTCATCTGAATGACCTCGGGATTGTCAGGATCATTACAATGCACAACCCTTGAGTACCCTCTTTGCCCAATTTGATCATGACTGTCTCCCGACGACGATCGAATACAAGAAAACGAGTAAAGCTTACTAAAATGTATCCTCTTCCTCCTCCTTCCTTCCACCATATTTTCACCCCAAAGAGAAAAGAGAAAATACAATATAAAAGAGGTTGCTTCTTTTCCCCTAATTCAAGACTAAAACCCCTCAAATTCTCACCCACATTTTCTTCCAGGTTAATCAACAAACGACCAAACAAGTCACAATCACAGCTATATATTTCCCCTCAAACCGACAATTTTTCTAACCTTTTCAATTGATCCAAATACCAAGAAAACTCAAGAATCACTACAAACAAAAAGAAAATTCACAACCCTTCCATTTCCTTAATATGTATTTTTGGTTCACAAAAATCCAAAACCATTAGGTGAGCTGAAGAAGCAACATAACTTGGCAGTCACATATGCTCCAAAATGCTTTGCTTCTGAGTCCCAACTATATCTATCATCATTCGCAGCCAAACCAAGAATAGAATCAAGATTCACGAAACCTTTACGGCTTTGTAACTAAGCTATAAAAATTAAAAAAAGAAAAAGAACTCAGAAATCAACTTCAAATGACCTTAAACGAGCTGGTCAAGAATTATCAGAAACCCTAGAGTTGAGTTTTTCCATGAATTCCTTTCTTGCTGACCAAGTTGCAGAGATCTCTTCCTTGTCGTTTCAGCTGAAATCTAGAGAGAGAAAGAGTGAGTCTTGCAGAGTTGTAGTGAGGGAGGGAGGAATGGTACGTGCTTTGTGTACAAGTAGTTAACTCTGTGCCTTTACCGCTTTTATAAGCAAAGAAAAAAAAACATATGTACATAAGTGAAAATAGGAAGCGAAGCAGGTGATAAAAACCCGTACACTTTCATGGAGTTTCTCTTCTCTCATGATTCACGCAGAGTCTTTAAGACCAGGAAAAGCTGACGTAGGACTGGGAAGAAGATCTGTCGCATATCCCTATCTAACACGTGGCAAAACAATCTCTATCAAACGATCTAACTATGAGTTTTTACTATGTCACACTTGACTGAACTAAACTACGTCGTTTCTTCTCATCTTAAAAAATATGCTCTCAATCTCACGCCTTCTGCTTCTTCTTTAATTGTTTTGCTTTTATTGGAATTTTTACAAATTTTTTTATTATTATTTGAAAAGTTTTTTGGTGGAATATTGTGTGCGTGGCATAATGTAACTTTGTTTAGCATTTCTTTTGGTCTTTTGGTATTTTTCATCTTTTCTTTTTCTTTAACTTTTTGTGTAATCACATGATGCACTTGCTTTAATTTTAGTATCTCGTATTTTTGTGTTTAATTTGAAGTGACAAAATAAATTAATGCATCCCATGATGTTTCACACCACATGGGTTAAATTTTTTCAACAAGTGATTTTTTTTTTAAAATAACTTATTATAGAGTTATCCACATCACACAAAAATATTCAATTATATATATTGCCCATATAGCCTCCAATCGAATGTGATGATCAAAATCAACCTCCATTTGTTTTGTGCCTTGTATTATAAGTTTTAGTTCAACTGTCAATTTAAACTTGTTTAAAAACTCACTATATTGATTTCATTGACTTACTTGGTTATCCAATAATTGCATGAACAATCAAGCAACAGAAATCATATATTATCTATACTAGGTGTTCGAGAAGGTATTTTCCGTCAAATTTAATTGTTTAATCATATTTTTTATTTTTATTAACTATATTTAAATAAAAACAGATAAAATATATAATTAAATTAGCAGATAAAATGTATAAAAAATAAATTCTAAGTTAATAAAGATTTGTACATATTATTAATAAAAAAAATATTATAATAGCATACGATTATTAGTGCATTTCAATATCAATTTCTATAAATTTTAATTTAATAAATAATTTAAAACTGCAATTAATGGCGTGTTACATAGCAATAATAGTACAAAACAAAAATAGTACAAAAATTATTCATAAAAAGTAAAATTTTAAAAAAAACAAAAAAAAAATACTAATCAATTATTGGGTACCACACTCATATAGTATTAATGGTGTGTTTACTAAACTATAATTTGAATCAGAATAATCAATGGGAGAAATAAATCGGTTTAAAATAGAAAATAATCGGAAATAATATTTTATTATGCTGTTTACTAAATTGTACAGAAGGAAAATCATAATCATATAATTTTATTTACATAACTACGAAACGTAATTAGAATACTTTAATTTGATAAAATTACCATTATTAGAACATGTAATTATTTTCTATTTATAAATTTTTAAAGGGCATATTTGTCTTTTTCATTTTTAATTAATAAAATTAAAATTAAAATAAACTAAGTTAGGAAATGGAAAAGTATTCCTATAAAAATAGGGGAGAATCTTTCTCTTTGTTTTCTCTCTAATTTGTGTGGGCCCCACTATTTTCTCCATTTTTAAAATTTAGTAAACAATTGTATGAGAATTAATACCATACCATTAATTCTCATTCTCTTTAAGTAAACATGTCATAAGTACATTAAGGGTACCAATAGCAAGTACAAAAAACCATTTAATAAAAAAAAAACATAAAAGATAACAAAAAAGGTAAATGGTACAAAGATCATTCATAAAAAATTACTAACTAATTAGTAATTATTTGCCAAAAATAATAGTAAATAGTACAAAGATCATCCATACATAAAAAAAACACAAAAGATAAAAAAAAAAAAATTACAAATCAATTATTGAGTACTATACCGATATGACATTAAACATATTAAAAGAACCAATAGCAAGTACAAAAAATTATTTGCCAAAAAAATAGAATTAAAATAAATTTAAAAAAATACAAAAAAATTAGTACCACACCATATGGCATGGATTCAAGCATATTAAGAGTACTAATAACAAGTACAAAAAATTTATTTACCAAAAAAAATTGAATTAAAAAACAAAATTAAAAAAAATAGAATTAAAAAAAAAAAGTAAAAAACAATCTTAAAAAAATAACAAGTACGACTTGTCAATTGGCATTCTTTGAAAATATATATATATACCTAAGGAATTTTTACACCACATACTAAAATTTTCAACTTTTCTTTGGACTGTAGGGCGGAATTTTCTTCAAAAATACTGTATTTTTTTTTAAAATATTGTGTATTTTTTATACTGTGTTAAGTTTTATATGTTGTTCCGCTATTGTCTATTAGTTGTTCCATTGTTGCTTTTAATTGTTTTGTTTATTATTTTACGGTTGTTTTATAAGAACACAGTATTTTTATAAAAAAAATTATGTGACAATAAAATTGTAAAATTGTACCCACAATTTAATATTTTTGTAAGAATCTCTATATTTAATTTAATAGGAACAATGAAACATCAAAATTAAAGTTAGGAGGGGTGGAGTAGTTGTCTTGCATGGTAAGCAAGCAAAATATTTTGGTGAGTGGTGTGGTGACATGATGGGCTCGGCCCATTGATAAAGATGAGGCATGCTTTACTAGTAGGAAATTTACAAGGATAAATTAAAGAATACTTTTTTTATTTATTAATCAAAAATATTTTTATATTATATTTTATTAAGAGAAATTTGATTTTTTTAAAATCAATACATTTTACACTACAAAAAATATGCCAATTTTTTGAAAACCCTAAAAATACCCCCCTCATAACTCAAACCTTTTCTCTCTCCTCCCCTCTCAGCCGACTCTCTCAACTCACCAACCCACCACCCACGGCACCCACCACCCTCACCCACGAGCAATCCACGGCAGCCACCACCCTCACCCACGAAAACCCCAACCCCGACGACCCTCACCCACGCTCAACCCACGGCACCCACGAAAACCCCAACCCCCGCTCAACCCACGGCACCCACGAATCGCCGCCCCAACCCCAACGACGGTCGAAGCCCAAGCCTTCTTCTCCACCGCGGTCGAAGCCCCAGCCCCAGCCCCCTTCTCTCTCTTCCTCTCTCTGAAAACAATTGAAAAAAAAAGGCCCGGTCCGATGGTCGGACCATGGGGTCCGACCAATCGGACCCCATGGTCCGACCATCGGACCAAGGCCTTTTCTTTTTTTTTTTTGGTTTTCAATCGTTTTCAGAGAGAGGAAGAGAGAGAGTGGCTCGATGGTCCGACCATCGTACCTGGGCTTTTTTTTTTTTCATTCGGTTTCAGGGAGAGAAAGAGTTTGAGTTATGAGGGGGGTATTTTGGAGGTTTTCAAAAAATTGGCATATTTTTTGTAGTGTAAAATGTATTGGTTTTAAAAAAAAAATAAGTTTAATAAGTATAGAAAATCAAATTTCCCTTTATTAAAGGGGAGTTCTATTTGCACCCTATAAAATAAAAAATACACCCTATTATTAAAAAAATATAAGCTTAAATAATTTTTAAAAAATACTCCCAATAATTTTTAAAAAATACTCCCAATATTTTTTTAAAAAAATCCTCACATTATTTTATATTAATTTCAATTCTTATTTTGATTTCAATTTCATAATTCTTTCTGACTTAGGTATATATTTTTTTATTTTTTTTCTAAGCAAATTTCATATAATTTTTTATTTTAATTTTTTTTTCATAATATCTAAGATGTAATTTTATTTTTATTTGATAGGTATATTTTTTAAGAATATGAATTAGAAGAAAAAAATTAAAAAAAAAAAACTTAGTACAATTAAAGATATAAATTTTATATAAAATAAAAATTATTAAAATGAGGTCTTTAGACATTTTTGGGGTGTAAATAAAATTTCTTTTTATTAAAATATACTCATTTTTATAAGTGGGTTGCCCAATATATCCTCACCCTCCACTTAACTCTAACACATAATTTATAAGTGGGTTGCCCAATATATCTTCACCCTCCACTTAACTCTAACACATAATTTACGTTAACTTAAGGGGTATAATGAGGATATCATCTATAAAAGTAGGTATATCTTAAAGAATATAAAAATAAAGATAAGTGGGTATACAATATAATTTACTCAAATTTACAAGATATATTTAAAAATGGATTCCTTTTTACACTTTTATGATTTTTTTTTTCAAGTTTCACTTGTTTTCTTAAAGAAAAATATTATTTTTACGTTACCCAGTAACACCCTCAAAATAATATTATTTTAAAACAACGAATAATAACAAATTTATATTATTGTAAAAAAATCATAGCAGCAACACCAAAATAAACAACACTCCATGTTTTTATAAGACCAAAAAAAAAATTGTAAAAATATAAAAAAAAAAAAAAATTATAAAATTATAAATTTTTTGTCATTTATGAAATAATCCCTTACTAATGTATAGCAGTAGAAGGAGCACTCGCATTAGCTTATCTACTCTATTTTTAAAATACTTTGTCAAAACTGTCATTTTTTCTATGTTAACCCATACATTTACTACATTTTAATTTCTCTATATTATTTGAAAATTATTTATTTTAATATATCTTATACATTTTATAAGTAAATAAATAAATATAATAAATATCTCACACATATATTATAAAAATATTTTAAAAAGTTGATATAATATTTATAGCTCAATGAATAGTGCTTCTTGACATGTAGCTAAGCACTATTCATGAGCTAAATCTTTTATGTGGCGTTTGGCTAAAGGTACGTAATAAAATAGAAATGAAATAATTTTTATTTAGTTACATTTAAAAATATTAGAATGTCATTCTAATAGAATGATTTTTCCATCATTTTGGTAAAATGACTATTCTATTTTAAAAAAAGAAAGAAATATCATTCTAATGCAAGATGAGAAAAATATAATATATTTTTTTAATTTTTTTTATGCATTTTAAAGTTGATTTCATTCTCTTTCTATTCTCATTCTTATTCTTATGTTTTCATTCTTTCCAACCAAACACCACCTTAATTATAATAGCTCATTTGATGGAGCAATATTTTTCATCATTATTTATATCTTACCTAAATAATTTAACTATTGCTATTATACATCATCTATAGGAATGCTACCATTATTGTTGGGTGATATAGATAGTGTTTAACATTATAAATATAGTGTTGTTTGGTAATTCATAGAAAAAAAATTGAATTATAATAGTTTTAATAAACAACTGTTAGTGAGTTCGAATGCTACATCATTCGTTCAGTAAAATTTGTCTGAAATGTTGTACGCTTCTGTTATGTTAGTTAATGCACCCATTAGTTAGTTGATTCTTTCTTTTTCCTATTTAAAGGCCTTTAGTTATTTTGGTATTGTAACACAATTTATACTGAATTGAGCGAGATTGAGATCGAGTTGGAGAGAGACATAGAAAGAGAGAAAAAAAAGAGTGAAGAGAGTTGGAAAACTTGACCAAGATTAGTGCTCTTTGAGTTGAAACTCAAGCTGAGTTTCAAGGGTATTCATATGTAATTGTTCTTTAGGTGCACTCAACAACTCAAGCTAATAATTCATCATTTTAATGGAGAAGATCACTCGGTAGAATAACTGGAAGTAGGCCCTTTGGTTTGGTCGAACTTGATAAAAATTTGATGTTCTTTACTTTAGTTTTTTGCAATTTTATTTTATGTTTTAATTTTCTTATTGATTTTTCATTGTTTATTCGGTTTTGATTTGTTGAAATGTTCTTGGTTTGAGTTCTGTGTTGTTAGAATTTACAACAATAGTATTAGAGCTTAGAATTTCGAGAAAGAGAATTCAATCTTGGCAAGCTGTCAAGATTCAAGAACCATTGGAACATGGCTTCATCTTCAACAAGATTTGATCTGGAGAGGTTTGATGGATCAAGAAACTTCAGTCTATGGGAGGAGAAGATGACAACAATATTGATATACCAAAAACTTGATTCAGTACTTGAAGAAGGTGTTAAGAAAATAGAGAAAGAAGTCGATGCAGCCAAGAAGAACGAAAGTGATACTGTGATGAAGCAAGTGCAATCTATAATAACCATGAATCTTGCAAACAATGAGTTGCTCTAGGAATTTGGAGCAAACTTGATCAAGTTTAAATGGCAAAATCCACAGCAATAAAGATCTTCTTAAAAGGGAAATTTTATGGTTTTACGATGAATGCTACTGTCTTATTAGGATAGAATTTAGATGATTCAAATAGAATTGCTCTTGCTCTTACTAACATGGGGGGAGCCATTAAAGAAGAAGATCAAGTTGTTATTGTTCTTAATGGTTTGCCTGATCAATTTAAAGAAATGATAGTTTTTATATTGTATATTAGGGACACTCTCACTTTGGAGGATGTAATGAGCACTATGAAATCAAGGGATGTTGAATTAAATTAGAAAAAGACAATAAAGCAAGAGTCAGGGTCTGATGAAGCTTTAATGGCTCGAGGTAGACATCCTAGAAGAGGAAATTCAAGATTAAGATGGCTTAAGATCCAGTGACAATTCAAGACTCAAAAGGAAATTCAAGATCCAAGTCAAGACCAAGGGAAACCAGATAATGTCATTGTTATCCGTGTTTGCGGAACAGGGGCACGTGACAAAAGATAGAAGATGATGACCTGAATAATCATCGCTTAAGTTTCTTTAATTGCAAAAGGTCGCAGAAAGACTAAGATAACCTGGAAGAGACCTAGGTTTGGGAGAGATTTAGCACCTTGCCACAAGATAAAGCAACCCTCCAGGATCGAAAGCCTTCCCAGCCTTCCAGGATTCAGGAAGATTAAACCTACTAAGTCTACATGGAGATACCTGGAAGCCATTTGAAGATAAGACGGATGTCTTGTATACAGGGAATATTGGAAGCCTACTACGAAGTGGAAGCTAGACGTCTCCCTCGACGTGCTACCTTTTTGACATAGGATTTGATCTTGTCCCCTATGTCAGACTATGGTAGTGTGCGCACCTCTTCTGAATATCCCATTTTTTTTACAGCCCCTTAGAGCACTTTTTTTGCCAGACATGACTTTTTCCTGACACGTGCCCTGCATACAGTGGTTCTAGTTGTACAAAACCGTCACCCCATGAGAAAAAACCTTCTAAGGGGTCCAATAGTCATGTATATACTATATAATGTATTTTACCCTAATTGTGAGCAGAATTTTACAAAACCCTACACAGGTCACGGGTATACTTGGGCCTAAAATTTAGCCTATATAAACCCCTTCATTTCTTTATAAGGGGGGATCGAAAAAATGATAGTCGAAGCTCTGCCAAAATATCCTATAAGGTTTCTTCTTTTTTTAAGAGAAACCTAGAGAAGCAGAGTTAGGGTTTTACTTTGTAAACACCACTTGTAATATGTTCAAGAAGCCTATAAGGCCAATATACTTACTCATGGACTCGGGATAATTAATGCATGAACCACGTAAAATTCTTTGTCTTAGTTATTTATCAATTATTTAATTTCTAAAGCTTTCATTTAATTAGTTTTTGAAAAATCTGGGTAAACAATCATCATTGTTGCAGAGTGGGTCACTTAATCATACAATGTTGGGTTTAAGAGATAAGAAAAAGAAGAACAAGGAGGAAGAAGACAACGACAGTAATTCTAATACAGTGGTGGATGACAATGTTAGGGCTTATGTCCTGAAAAGCCTGTAAGGACATTTCTAATTATTAAATAAAGAGTTGAACTTTTGATATATGCATGAATGTTAAATTATTTATATTTATTATTAAATATCAAAAAATTTCTTATTCATATATAAGGTTGTGGCTCGTAGCTGTACAAAGAATTAAGACCACTTTGTTAAAACAGTCAACAGCATATAAAAGTTTGGGAATCCTTAATCAATGGTTGCTAGTACGGTTCAGTGATGCCTGTTCTTCGGTGCAAGTAATCTCAATTTGGATTACTGATGTAGTATGACATCAAAGTGAAGGTATTGTATATAATATGGATTATATATGATAATGATCTATATGAATGAAGTTTTCTTTATTAACATGTTGTTTACTATAAAGACTTAATTCATATCATAACGATAATTAATAGTAGATCAGCCTAAATCTTGAGTAATCATGAACTCCTATTCATGTTACTAGTTTCTTTGATTCACTCGTTAAAGTTTCTCAGAGAAGATGATTCTTACAACTTCTATTTTGGGAAGCTAATAATGTGAATGGCTGGGAAAATAATTTACAATTATGGAATCCTGACTTTTCTGACGGATCGAATGTTGGTTCCCATCATTAAGTGTTAATTCTAGAACTAGAATATTGTGCACAAATTTAGATTGGATCTAAATTATACTTTCACTAGTAAATTAATGGTATTAAAGGATAAAGAAGTAATTAGAATGGTAATTTGACCAAAACTAATTACGAACCAACACATGAAGGGCTAATCACTAGCATTAATTATATTAATGGACACTACAGTGAAACTCAGTAAATATAATTCTATAATTACTAAGAGTTCAATTCCATATTTTTAGTGGAGTAATCATGAAATTAATAAACAATGATTATTTAATTGATGAGCCTCAATAAATAATTTAGTTTATTAGAGCTTAGAATTATAAGTCCATGGTTCATGAATTACCACTTGAAAATACTATCAAGGGTTGGGATAAAGAGTAGTATAATATCGTTCAAAAAAATTTATTTTGAATTGGCAAAATAGTAATTATTTATTTTTGTAATAAATAAATAATTTTTCAAATTGATTAAATAGGGAAAAGATAAAAATTGTTAAGACAAAATTTTTCAAAACAAAATTTGTCGAGACAAATTTTGTCAAGACAAAAGACACAATCTTTGTGCTAAATAGAGAAGGGTAGGCACCTATCGCTATGCATGTTTCTCTTTTGGGTTAATTAAATATTTAATTAATTCAATTAGATAAATATTTGAATTTGAAAAATAGTTATAGATATTTTAAAGTTGTTGAGATATTCTCTCAAATAGTTAAGAGATTCTCTCATAGATATCAGTAACCGAATTCAGTTATAGATATTTATTTAAATAATTAAATATTATTTAATTAAAGAATTTTAACTACTATAAATAGAAGTCTAATTTGAGAATTAGAACACTCTTTTACACTTTAATTTTTGAAATATAGAGAGGAGAAAGGAAATAGTTTTCTCTCTCAATTAATCTTTCTCATGTGTTAAGAACTCGAGAATAACATTATACACTCTATCCTAATAGCCTATACTATTCCTTGTGTGTGGTAGGTCGATTTGAAAGATACTAGTGTGAGTCAAATTGTATTATCCTCATCATTTAGATTAAGGGATACAACATACAAAAAGTTGTGAGGATACCCTGATAGTCTTCAAGAGGTTTATATTCTAAACTTGTTAATTTATGTTTTAATTTAATGTACACACATCTGGAGATTTAATGGGATATGATACAATGATAATCAGCAATACAAAACCCTTCTGCTACGTATCTGATTTAGTACCAGAAAACTAATAATTGGTATCAAGAGCAGTTCCATGAATATGTATATATTAAATGTTGTGTGAGTTTTATGTGTTTATATATATGTGATATGTATATGAATGGATGGTTATATTATTATAAATATTTGATAGGTGATGAATTATTAATTATATGGTATAATTGAGTGTAGGTTTTGTTGTTATTATTTTTAAAAAATAATATAAACCAATTTGGGGCATATGAATTTTTTTATGTAATTTTAATTTTATGAAAATTAATTTATATGTAAATAATATACCTATGTAATGTTCATTGCATGTGAGCTCAGTTTCTAAACTTGAAACTCGACCACGCACGTCAAAACCACATGCATGGGAGCTTAGGAATTTTTCCCTGGCCATGCACAACCATCCGAGTGGCTTCAGGTACCGTGTGATAGTGGCGGACCCAGGATATAATTTTAGGGTGGACTAACTAAAATTTAGAATAATAATTTCTTAAAAATATTTATTACATTTTTTACTTAAATCTCAGATAAAGTTATTATATAGATTGGAACAAATTTTAGCATTTAAATAATAATATGAGATTTTATAATTCTTGTTTTAATTTTTTTAATGTGAGAACTTGTGTTAATTATAAATTAAATATAATTTCTTAATATATTAATTTTTTAACATAATAGGTTATTTTTAGTTTGAATACTCTATGTTAATACTTTGTAGTTTTTTTTCTCTTTCAAAAGGGTAGATTTATAAGGCAGCCGATTTTGTACCCAGAAATGCAAATATGGAATGTATTTTGTTGTACGACATGTACGTAGTAATGTGTCCTAGGGTACGTAATAATATGTCCCAGGTACGTTACCATTTTTTAACCCTAATTACCCCTAGATCAATCCCAGCCCTTAGATCAAATAACTACCCCATCTAACGGCTGCCATACATCACAGAATACATTCCGTGAAAGTACACTAACGGAACAAAATCGTGTCCCTATATATATATAATAAATAAAAATAGAAGATAAAGCTTAAGGAATCAAATTCAAAACCAGGTCTACCAAGTAACGAACAAATACCTACATGAATTATGTTGTTTAACAATTATGTATTGTTTCTATCTCTAATTTTTTATAAGAGGAAATTACACTTACTATGAGATTTTAAAAGTTCTTATGTTAAATATGATACTTTTAAATTTGATCAATTTATATGGTATTTTTTTGTATTTAGGTATTTTTATGGTATTTGATATGTCATATATATGTAAATTAGGTTTTCAAATCCCATATTTAATGCTTTTATTTGTTTAGGTAGTTTTATTTGTCACTGGTGTCGGAAAAGTTACTGAAGTTTGTTGTTGGTGCCGAAAAAATCACTAGAGTAACTGTCGGTGCCGGAAGAGTTGCTGTAGACGCCGGAAAATTAATTGCAATTGGCATTGTCGCCGAAAAAATTACCAAGAAACTGGTTTCTTGATGAAGAAACTACTTTCTCAGTGATTTTTTTGGTGACAATGTTAATTCTGACGAATTTTCTGATACTGGCAGCTACTCTGGCGATTTTTTTTTGTACCGGACAGCAAACTTCGTAAAAGTCATCAAAATTGGCATAGTCACCACAAAAATTACCAAGAAATCAGTTTTTTCATTAAGAAACTATTTTCTTGATGAAGAAACCAATTTGTTGATGAAGAAACTAGTTTCTTCACCAGTTTCTTAGTAATTTTTTCGGTAATTTTTCTATCGACAATGCCAATTTTGATGACTTTTATGGCATCGACAGCAACTCCGACGACTTTTCTGATACTGGCAGCTACTCAGGCGACTTTTTCGGTACCAACAGCAAACTCTGAAAAATTCGTCGGAATTGGCAGACGTCGAAAAAATTACCGAAAAAATCACTAAGAAACTGGTGATTTTTCTGGCGATAATGCCAATCTGATGACTTTTTCGGCGCCGACAGCAACTCTGGCGACCTTCCCAGCGTCGACAGCAAACTCCAGGCACCTGTGACAATTCCGACGATCACTATAGTTTCATTTGTTTTTTTTTTAAAAAAAAAAATATGAAGGGAATTTTAATATCTTTTATGGTGATTCAATCTTATATATGTTAAGTTTTTATTTTAAATACCATATTTTTTCCTATTAAGTTTTCTTACCATATTTATCTAAACTAACTTTATTTTTTCTATATTTATGGAATTACCCTTTTTTTATAGAGAAAATTACATTGTATACCCACTTTATTTTACTTGTTTTAATTTTTACATCTATTTTCATATTTTTTTAGATATACCCACTTTTATGAATGATGTCCCCATTAGACCCCTTAGGTTATGTAAATTATATGCTAGACTTAAGTAGAGAGTGAGTGTATATTAGGCAATCCACTCAAAAAAAATGGGTATATTTTAATAAAAAAAACAATATGAAGGTATTTTTGATTAATGGAAATAAAAAAGAGGTATTTTTCAACTTATCCATTTTTTATATTCTAATCTGAAATTTGAGGGTGGGCTTAAGCCTTCCTTGGGCTCTATGTAGGTCCGCCTATGTCTAGTGTAATACTCCCCATTAAATATAGGGAAATTTACAAAAATACTAGAATTTGAATTAATTTTTACAAAAATACTGTTACACAGAAAAGTTTTCAAAAATACTATATTTTAATAAAACATTAGTAGAACACAAAACAGAACAATTCAAAACAACAGTAGAACAACTAAAAAACACCACTAGAACACTAGTGAAAACTTAACACAGTTTACTGCAGTATGAAACTTATAAAAAAAATACAGCAAAAAAGTAAAAAATACCGCTTAACAGTACTTTTGTAAAAAAATAACAAAAGTTAGTATACCATGTAAATTTTCCTAAATATATATTAACCTTTTTAATGTCATATTTACATATTATAATTTAGAGATATTTGCGGCATAAATACTTAAGTTTTATGCCGAGTAGCAGATAAATACTTAAGTCCTATTTTTGGCGGTAAAAATACCTTCCGTCACTTATCTGGAACTTCCGTAGGTACCTCTCCGTTATGTGTCAGGTTAGTGTCCACGTGTCACTCGTTCATTGATCCACATCATTAATTTTTTTTATTTATTATTTAAATGTTTAAAAATTATAAAAACTAAATATAATATATTTTTTATTTTTTAACCTTTATTTCTTTCCCATTAATTTTTCTTTGAATTGATATTGAAAAATGAGTCAAACTGAAAAATCAAACCCAGTTAAACAAACAAACTAAAGTCAGATTTTTAACAAACTAAGATCAAAAACTAATTATTTTTTTGAATTATTAAACCTAAACAAACCCAAAAGATTTAAAACTTATTTTAATGAAATTAAAATTAAATATCTGGAATTAAATCCCTACAACTAATTATCTAACTAAAAATTTTTACTCTAATTTCTTATCTTCATCATCAAATCAAATTTGAAGAAAAAAAAATACCACACCCAGAACCACAAATACCTTCTTTAAACGCAGAGAAGAATAAAAAAAGGCAACCCAAAAAAGATTTGCCCTATCTCTTTCGGATCAATCTTTTTTTCCCTATTCATCCTCCATTTTCAAGAATCCAAGAAACAAATTTTATAAACAAACAAAATCTCAAATCTAAACAAACCCAAAAATTACAAACAACCAATAAATCTCATATTCAAACTAATTTTTCACAACTAAATCTCAGATTTATACACAAATACATAGAAACATTCATCATAAGTTCAATATTCTATTTACAGAAGAAAATAGCCAAAGGAAAAAAAATTAATCACCCTAAACCTCTATAATCTTCTCTTTCTCATGTAAACCTTTATTTTAAACAACCCCATTCAGATCTGACCTCGTTGTAGATCTCATCTTCGAAGGGCAAGAGGAGCTTAGGGATAGCGATTTTGCCATTGAATGTGGTGAGGAGACAAGAGAGGGAGAAACTGAGTAGAGGGAACTTGAGCTATGAGGCTTGCATTTTTGAACCAGCTACACAACCCTGAGCAAAGAAATAGCTTGGTGGTCCACCATTGAAACCGACGAGAGAGAGACGCGGGACTGTCGGCGCCGAGAGAAGTAAGGCCGAGGATGGAGAAAGGTTGCAGCCGAGGATGGAGAAAGGTTGCAGCTGAGGATGGAGAAAGGTTGCAGCTTGCTGAGAAGAAGGAGAAAGGAAGAGAGGGTGTCTGAGGAAGAAAAGGGAGAGGAGTGTTGGGGAAGATATAGAGAGATTAGCGTTTTCCTTTTTTAATTAAGTTATTTTAATATTTTTTTTTATTTTTTTTATTGTTTTTTAAATAATTTTTAAGTAAATTCTAGATTTTAATGATTTTTTTAAATAATAAATAAAATTAAAAGATATGGACCTATAAGGAACTGCCACGTAAGTACTGACGTAGCAATTAACGGCCAGGTACCTACGGAAGTTCCAGAGTAGTGACGGAAGGTATTTTTACCGCCAAAAATAGGACTTAAGTATTAATCTGCTACTCGACATAAAACTTAGGTATTTATGCCGCAAATTACTCTATAATTTATATTATATTATCAAAACAATCTAACACCCAATACAATTATGTCAAACTAATTTTTAATAAATTGGTTTGGCTTTTTAGAGCTCTTCAAGAGGGGTTGCCCAATAAAGTATCTATGCCACATTTAATTTTAATTCAATCTTCAATAAAAATAAGAGTAAAATCAATGTAAGTGTTGTCACCATTAGACAACATTCATGTGAGTATTTTTGTATTATTTTGTTTTGTAAAAAAGAAATATTTTTTCATAAAGTAAAATAAAAAAAAAAAATGTGTGTACTTTTGACAACTTTTAAGATGATCTATTACGGAACAACTTTGTAAAAAAATGTATCAAATATTATGTTGGATGAGACATTTATAGATAGTTCCCTCGTTGTAAATGCTCTTACTTAATGTCATTGTAGTTCATTTCAAAAAAAAAATGTCATCGTAGTCTTTTTCTTCCTCTACCAAATGGTCAACCGTTGAGAATTTCTCACTCAAATTAGAGTGTTTTCAACTTTGCCCTTTGCATGTTTAGTCCAGAACCTTGTTAACATCTTAAATTAGACTCGTGAGAAGAGAGATCTGACTAACAATTAATTAAATGTTAATTTCATACACATGTACATGTTTGTTAATATTCCACTTATTAGTTAAGATATATTTATGTTTTTATATTTGTCATTACTAGTTGACCATTCTCCAAACTCAATGTAGAACATGCATTCTGCTAATTGAAGAGTCAATTTAATTTATAATTAACAACTTGGAAGATTAATATTTTTTTTTTGGGTGATCCATTATTGAAATATTATAAATAAATAACTTCTTTATTATAATCATTATTATTAGAGATGAAAAAAGTAGTTATTTGTGAGAACATATTTTGTATTTCTCCATAAAGTCTCTCCATAAAGTCTCATTCTGCTATGTTTGGAATAATAATTATAAAGTGTTTCTACAATATATGTTTAAAAGGTTTTACTAATGTATTTTTTTTTTTTGTATGATTGTCTACATTGTAATTATTTAAGATATTTTATAAAATTTTAAGAGATTTGAAAAAATTTAATACGCCGAAAATATGATTCAAATAAATTGTTTGAACTCTATTTTTGTCGTATTAAATCTTTTTGAATTTTTCAAAATTTTACAAGATATCTTAATTAACTATAACGTTTATGAAAAAAAATTAGACTAAAAAATTATCTTAGATGCTGAAATAAATGGGAGTGCATCAGTAAATCTCTTTTAAAAAGTGCATTGTAAATTTTTCCACATAATATAAATGACAATTCTTAATTTTTTTTTAAAATTTTATTTTGGAATTATCATAGAAGACAACTTAAACAAGTGTGACAACACAATTACAATAAAAAATGGAACAAAAAATTAAAATTTACATCCCATACTTTATTTTGGCTTTTTTTTTCAATTATACTGTAACACGACATAATTTACTTTTAGTTACAACATAATTTACTTTTATACTGTGTACAGTTTTCATTTATACTATAATACTTTTTTAAAATTTCTTTTTTACTGTGTTGAGTGACATTTGTCACTATTATTAGTTTTTTTTCCTAATTTAAACACGTTACCGCGTTCTTCGACCTTCTTTCTCTGTTTTTCTTTTTTGTTTTCATCATCTTCAACATATATATCTTCTCCTTAATTTTCTTTTTTTTCCAGTCTTTTTCTCTTTTCGTTTGATAATTTCATCCTCGATTAAAAGGAAGTTATGAACGGTTGCTAATTTTTGAACTGCATTCCACCTTAGTTCAGATATTTCTTTTCAAAAACTATTTTCTCTCTCCTTTTTCTCTCTTTACACTACTACAAAATTGGACTTTGGAGGTAGTTTTTAAGTTATTTCAGCGTCAATTTTTGCAAAATTCGCTACTGAAGTTGTTCCAGGCGACGCTGTATGCGTTGGTTATTATACAATAACCGACACCATAGGACCCTATAGAGTTGGTTATTAAGAAAAAATTGACGCCATATGAAATGTGATTTTTATAAAAAATCAATATATTTTTTCAATTTCAAAACCTAATATAATTTCACCAAATTTAATTTATTAAAATTAAATATTATTTAAATTAATTTCATACAACTAAAAAATAAATTAAAAATTTACTTAAATATATTCATTCTAACTAAATATATTACACGATATTTTAAAATTAGTCCAAGTGTCAACAAATTAATATATCTAATTAAATATAGAAAAATAATAGATATAAAAATTACAAGTTAACATAAAAAAAAAAAAAAAAAAAAAAAAACAAGGGAAGAAAATTCTTATACAATTCAACATCAATCCAAGCCTTTGTGAATCACCGCCAACTATTATTCTATTTACTGTCAATGTAACTGTAATAATTTAGTTTTTACATCGCATGTTTTCTTTTCCCCAAACTGTGAAATTAATTAAATATTTAAATTAATATATATTAGATTATTTGTTAATATAATAAATAAGATAATTAATAATTAAAATTTATATCTTTTTGATCGGCTAAATAATTGTTAGAATTTACGCGTGCGACGATGTCACTCATATATTTATATACATAAAAACTACATTTTTTATTTTTAGCTTGTTTTGGACAATTCACTAGTGAAATTCCTGAGTACACCACAATAAACGTATTTGATCCCCATAAATTCTTGTATGCACTATTTTGAAAATTATATTAATATTTTCATTAATTAACATATATAAATAACTTAGTTAATTAAAATATTTGTTACATAAAGAGTAATTAAATTATTACCTTTTCAACATCGCATGAATTTGTTGGAAAATTTTGTGGCCATCTATAGGGTCTAAATGGATAATTTTTCTTGACCCAATGACCTCTAGCATCCAATTGCCTCAACTCCGGCCATGTACTTTGAACAAAATTCTACAACCTCTTCAGATATGTAGCACTCAACCATAGATGCTTTTGGCTGATAGTGGTTACGTACATAACTTTTAAGTACCTTCATATTTCTTTTAAATGGATACATCCATCTCGCCCATACTGGCCCACACAACCTTACTTCTCTCACTGGATGAACCATTAGATGTATCATGATGTCGAAAAAAGATGGCAAAAAAACTTTTTGAGGTTGCCCAATGTTTTTACTACGTGTTCATGTAATGTATCTAATTTATCCATTTATAATTCTTTCTCGCATAAATTATAAAAGAATATGCAAACATGTGTCAAACACTTTCGAACATTTTTTTGGCAAGATTGATCTAATGGCAATTGAAAGCAGATGTTGCATTAACGCATGACAATCATGTAATTTCATACCCATTAGTTTCAATTCATTCTTATTTATCAAGTTTTTGATGTTAGACGAGTATCCATCAAGTACTTTCATACTTGAAAATAATTCGCAAATCATTTATTTTTTTCTTTTGGACAAAGTGAAACAAGTAAAAGGTAAATATAATCGTTCACCTTTCTTTTAAGGTGCCAGAGATTTTCGGATACCCATTTTAACGAGATCTAAACGACTAGATAAACCATCTTTATTTATTGTCGAGAATATCAAGTAGGGTATTGATAATACTCTCACACACATTTTTTTCAATATGCATGACATCCAAACAATGTCGAACCAGTAAAATTTTCTAATATGGAAGACGAAAAAAGATTGACTTTCTTTGAAAATAACCATTTGTTTTTTTTTTTTTTTGCCTCTTTCCATACTTAAAATCTACTAGTTCTACTTCTTGGATAATTTGTTCCCCTGATAGTGGCAAAGGAGCCATATCTCTCTCTCTTCACTACCATCGAATGCTTTATTCTTCCATCTATCAGGATGATCTTTCGGCAAGTACCGTCTATGACCCATATAACACATCTTGTGTCCATTGTCTAAGCAACGAGCTCATGTGTTAGTGCAATAAATCGAACAACCTTTGTAACATCTTGTGCTTAAGCTTGATAAATTACTATAAGTTAGAAAATCGTTAACAATCCATAATAACACTGCTTTCAAATTAAAGAATTATTTTTCAAAACTATCATAGGCCTGAACACCATTCTCATAAAATTTTATTAAATCGTCAATCAATGGTTTCAAATATACATCAATATTATGTCCAGGTTGTTGCGGGCCTGATATCATTAAAGAAAGCATATTAAATTTTCTTTTCATCACTAACCATGGAGGAAGATTGTACATAACAAGAAAGACATGCCATGAACTATGACGATTACTTAGAGATCTATGTGGAATTACTCCATTCGTAGATAGACTGAGACGAATATGTCTTGGTTCAAATTTGAATTCATCATTCATGTAGTTTACTTTTTTTCGAGCTTGGAAATCTGTAGGATGTCTGAGTTTTCCATCTTTCACTTTCTTAGTCTCGTGTCAAATCAAATTTTCAGAATGTTTTTGTACTACGATATAATCGTTTAAGTTGCGGAATCAAAGGCATGTACCACATCACTTTTGGGGAGATAAGTTTATTATTCTCCTTACTTTTGTTTATTTTATGGCGAGATAAACTACAAGTTGGACAATTATCCATGTCTGCATATTTCTTACGATATAAAATATAATCATTAAGACATGCATTGATTTTTTCATACTTTAATCCTATGAAATTTAAGATTTTTTCACTTTATATGTAGATTCTGGGAAGTAATTGTCAAATGAAAAGATATCTTTAAAAGCAGCTAAAAATTGAGTAAAATATTTTTTGCTCACTCTATTTTCTACTTTGATGTTGTAAAACTTTACCATTATTGGTAATCTTAGTTTTTTACAACCATCAAACAAGGGTTTATTTGCATCACTTAGAAAATTATCGAATTTTTCAAGATTATTAAGAAATTCCTCCCGTGCTTTGTCAAGCAAGTCCATTGGATGATCATCAAAATTATTACCCTCAATATTATCTACCCTCCGCTTCCTTAATGGATATGAATCATTAGTTAAATGTTCGACATGCCAATATCAAGTAGTATAACTTCTATTAAATCTTCTTAAATACACATGATCCTTAATCGTCATAATATTTTCTTTTGATCTACTAAAATAATCTACATGAATAATGAATACGTTTGGGATTTTAGAATTCTTTAGGAAAAACTTTATAAATGCATCGAATCCTACTTAAAATTATAGTGTGTCTCTCACACATCTATGATTTATCCATAATGAAAATCCTAACAAAAATACGCAGTATTTAGTGACTAATTATAACTAGTTACTAGTTACATAATATAACTAACTAGAATTTTCACAACTATTTAATATTTATATATTACTCTAATTGTTGTTTTAGTTTAAATCATATTATTATATTACTCATTTCAAATATTGACATGATAACTAGTAACTCATTGTAAATAGTTACTAGTTATATATGTTGTAATTAACTAACTAGTTTCTTACAATTAGTAACTAATTATTTGTGTTATGCGTAATACTTTTCCTTTAATAGTTATACATTTTTAGTAAAATTTATCCTAATTCTATCGAAATTTCGGCAGCATAACGACTGTAATTGGACATTCCAAAAAATTTTAAAGATGTCAAAATTAATAAGCAAAACTAAAAAAAATAATACAAAACAAATAAAATAATATTAACAATACAAAAATTATTCACCCATCCGGTCGTAGTACATGTATTCGCAGAACCTACTTCACTACGGTTGAATATTTAAGATATTAAAACTCAACTAACATGCAAATTATTATACCCATCTGACTGCAGTACAATATATCGCAGAACCTACTTCACTACAAATGAATAATTAAGATATTTAAACTCCACAAAACATTGATAATTAATTAATAACAAAAGTTAGTGAATGTATATACCTGTAGCTAGCTAAAATATGATCAACACTAAATTCTTTAGAACCTTGAAAATTAACTCACAACCTACAATATAATAAAATACAACAAAATTAAAATTTTAATTATTTAACTACTTACGAGTTATATCATTTATGAGTAACTAACTAGTTACTAATGAGTAACTAGTTAGTAATAAAAATAAATGAATATGTATGAATAAAAAAAAAATAACTAGTTACTAGTTAGTAAAAAAATATAAAAACACATAAATAAAAATAAAATTCAATAAGTAAATTAAAAATAAATAAAAGAACTATTATTTCTCATCTATTCTTAAAAAATTACATATACATTTATAATAAATTATATCTCACACTAAAAAATTTAAAAACTTAATTTCTAAACTAATTAAAACTCTCATATCTCATTCACAATACATATACAATACTTAGAATATATACAATATACTTACAATATTTTTATAGATACAATACACAATATATATTCAATAAAATACAAAATACATACATATATACTATATATTAAGGTTTAAATTTTTACCTTATAAGCGCAATCCGACAACTAATTCTGACAGAAATTCAGCCACCATGCACATACACAACAAAATAATCTTAATAATATAGAAAAATCCCAAAAAAAAAAAATTACAAAAACGAAAAAATAAAGCAATGCACATTATTAAAATAAATAGAAATTATATTTATACCTTAATGGATGTTGAGATTCAACATTTTTTCCACTAGAATCGGTGGCTGAAGTTATAACCAACATATTATTTCTGGGCTTCGATTTACATTGAAATAGAGAAAAAATCGAAACTTTTTGGGTATATAGGTTTAGGTATCGAAAATAAAAGATTTAAAAAAAATAGGGTAAATAGTGTAAAAATAGTGGAGATATGGGATTTTTTAGAGGTAGTTGGCGAGGATTTTTTGTCGTGAGTGGGTTTTGTGCTGCTGCTAGTGATTTTGTGCTGAAGAAGAAGAAGATGAAGAATGGGAAGACAAAGCTGAAAGGTTTCTCATATAACCCTATGTTAGAGATTTTATAACAATGGAAGAAAATCAAGATTTATTACAACTCTATTGTAAAATAATACAAGGATTAAAATAAGAGATTGATTAAATATATGTTACAATACATATATATACACTATATATATTACATATATATATGAAAGGTAGAAGAGAATATTACAACACATGTAATATAATATATGTATATATATAACAAGAGAATAATATATATAAACACTCACTCACAACCTTGAGTGTAGATTAGTGGGGATCACCATGACTTGAACAAGGTATTACACCTTTGTCCAAAAGCTTATTTCCCCCTATCTCTAAGCACTAAGGGAACTCTCTAGGAAATAGCTTTGGGAATTATCAAGCCTTAGGGTTTTCTAGCAATGTGCTTTTTTTGATAGAAAACTTCTTCTCTTACTCCCAAATGAGCACCATAGACCTCCTTTATATAGTGTTTAGGATATCACCATTTGAAATTCAAACTCATAACCCCTATAGATGTTATGGACTCAAATGTAACTCTTACACACACCATAACTCCTATAGCATTAAGAATTTCAAATAAAGGTGTGTAACATCTTTTACACTCTTAATGTTGGTGATAATGGTGGAGGTTACTCATAGTAACAACTCCCCAAATGTTACAAAAAGATGACAACTAATATAGTCATATGTTACATATTATTAGTTTATTACACATATTTAATCTATATATTATATTATTATAAATAATATAACAATCCCCCACTAGATTAAATATTATCTCTTTAGTAATAAACTTGTAACATTTGTAACATTTATTTAATCAATCAAAAATATTATATCAAAATATAACATTCCCCCACTTTGATTGACTAAATACACATTTTTAAGAAGTCTTGCTTAGGTGCATTAGGTAAAATGTCTTTCGACTTGAATTTTACCTTAGTGTAGTTACCACAAAGTTTGATGAAATTTTGGTTGCCGTAGCATTGAACCACTATTTCTTTAGTACAAACCGGTGATAACACACACACCCTCGCTAATGCTCACTTGAGACCGCTTGTCTCGCTCTTGCACCGTTAATGGCCATGTGCAAAATTCCAATTCATAGACTCTCTAGAGAATACTCCCAATTCTCATAAGAGGCGGCACCACCTCTAGCCCATATAGGTGGAGTTTTAGTGTCTCACCACTCTTTAGACACTTCTTAAGCTTAAGTGAGTTTTCTTAAGCTTAAGCTCCATTAAAAAACCTTTCGGTTTTAACCCTCAATTTTCACCACATGTACTCATTCATAGATGAGACAATTGAGTACCATATTCACTCTATTGACTTGTTATTACCTATTGAACTTAAGACTAGATGTTTACTAGTGTTAAGATAGGTTACCATCAATGAGCAAAACACTAAGGGAGTTTAGGTCCCATCCCTCGAAAATTCATGCTTTAATCTTGTACGGAGATTAAGCGATTTGTTATAACCTCTCACTATTGATTCCATGTGAATCATGCATGCCAAAATATAGTGTTCACTTTGCGACCACTTTTCTCCTTAAGTACTTAAGCTTTGAAAATTCAATCATAAAAGATTAATTTTCACACAACTCAAATTCTCAATAATTTTGATACCAAGGATATCAAAATTAAACACTAATTTAGACACAAAATATGTCTAAATTACACTTTATTTTAAGACACCAAGCATGTCTCAAATTCTCATATTAGAGTATACACCCCCACACTTTCACATTTCATTATTAAGACAATATCTTGATTTTAAAATATAGAAGACCACTTTGTCTCTATAACTCTTTTAATTAATTTCTTTCTTGAAATTATTTTCACTTAACTTTGACACCAAAATATGTCAAAATTTTACATATACACATAGCCAAATTTGATTTAGAATTTGAATTCAAAATCAAATAAATTAATCAACAATGTCTCAACACATTGTGGCTCACCCCCACATTTATAGCATAGTGTATATAAAATATCACATTTGTGTATTTCCTCTTGAAATGACTTTTTAAGGTCACCTTAAAAAATATCATTTGGCAATTTTAGTTTTCTCAACAAAACTAAAAACCAAACTCACATTACTACTCACAAAATAATGTGATTATTTTTACCCATTATTTTGAAGTTAACTCCTCAATGAGATTAACCCAAATATTACACTAAAGTTAACAAAATTCTCAACAATTTTGTTCACTACTTTGATTATTTAAGATTCAAAATTGCTTCTCCAATTTTGTTATCTTTTCACTATTTTTGAATCCACATTGATTCATTTACTTTTGAGTCCAAAATTGCTCTTCCAATTTATGGCTCATTTCACAAGTTTGGATTCACTTTTAATCTATTGTTCTTGCTATGACAAGACAATTCTCATAAGTGTAACTCTCATATAGTTCACTTTTCTTATCTCATAATATGAGATGATTATCTCTTATAATCCAATAAAAGATGTAACTTCTCAAAAGCCATCTTTTATTATCTCATAAAGTGAGATGTTCACCACCAAATTGAAAAAGAATTTAAAATATTCTTTATTCACAAAATAGATGATAATAATTCTCACAATAGTAATAAACACTATTTTATTATTATCATGCTATGTAACTCATATATTAATATAATATGTATGTTACTAATCACATCTCATATGTAACTTACACATAATATCAATATTAAATTCACAATATATATGTTACACATCTTATATATATATATATAACATATATACTATAATATACATATTATATACACATAATATATATATTTATTACACAACTATATATGTTACATACCTCACACGTATATATAATATATATATACACATTAATATACATGATATATATTATATACACATATATAACATATATTATGTATGCATGTCTCATATAAATACATAAAAATAATTATTTCTACATATTTAATCTCACTAATATATATTATATCACATGCGCTCTACATATATATAATATATATTACTCATATATATACATGTTATATATTATATATCTCACATATATACATAAAATAACATGATATAAATTTCAAATATCATATCTATAATATGATATAAACACATGATCACAAATATATAACTCATCTATACATAATATATATTACTACTATATAAAATATAGTAAATCACATAATATACACCACCATGCTCACTCATGAATGGTTTTTACATAAAATCTCTTATCCTTGTATTCTCACAATCTTGATTTATCACCTCTTCCATTGAAAAGGGATAAGCTTTTGATTGTTAGAGATTTTATAACAATGGAAGAAAATCAAGATTTATTACAACTCTATTGTAAAATAATACAAGGATTAAAATAAGAGATTGATTAAATATATGTTACAATACATATATATACACTATATATATTACATATATATATGAAAGGTAGAAGAGAATATTACAACACATGTAATATAATATATGTATATATATAACAAGAGAATAATATATATAAACACTCACTCACAACCTTGAGTGTAGATTAGTGGGGATCACCATGACTTGAACAAGGTATTACACCTTTGTCCAAAAGCTTATTTCCCCCTATCTCTAAGCACTAAGGGAACTCTCTAGGAAATAGCTTTGGGAATTATCAAGCCTTAGGGTTTTCTAGCAATGTGCTTTTTTTGATAGAAAACTTCTTCTCTTACTCCCAAATGAGCACCATAGACCTCCTTTATATAGTGTTTAGGATATCACCATTTGAAATTCAAACTCATAACCCCTATA